>NC_057813.1:672792974-673003085 GCF_018294505.1 Triticum aestivum | reverse complement strand
AGAGGGATGGCCAGGGCGGCGGCGGACCAGCGGTGGGGAGTGTTTTCGTGGCGGGCGGGGCGGCGCACCGTCGGCCGAGGGCGGCGGGGGGCTGCTGTGTGGCCGGTGGTGGCTGGCGGCTCAGGGGGGTGGAGGTTGAAGATGAACCGCAGGCCCTTGATTTCGTATCCAATGGCTGTAAAATCGACTGACCAGAGATGAAAAAGTTAGTCGACCGACGTGTAGCCTCACCTTGCTAGTGCGTTTAGTTTCGACAGCAAAATTCAGTTTCGACAACAAAATTCAGTTTCGACAGTTAGGTTCAGTTTCGACAGTTAAGTTCAGTTTCGACAGTTAAGTTCAGACTTGACAGTTAAGTTCAGAGATGAGCGGCTAATGTATTTTACATCTAGCACTTTGTGGTTATGTATTTTATGTCATGTATTGGAGATGCTATTAGAATTCCACTCAGGTTAACGTTGTTCGTTGTCTCTCTTGTCCCGCTTCAGCCTCGGCGTCGTACAACTCAGCGGAGCTGCTCCAACGATGAAACCCTCCATCACAGCGGAGCAGTACCTCGGGCTCCATCTCCAGATGCCTAAGATCTTCTTCCCCTCCTCCGACAGCAAAGTCAGCCGAAGCATCCTCACTGGCCAACCCAATCACGCTGAGATCGACATGGCTTCGCCAAAGAGGTTGTACACTTGTTGCATCTCTTTTTTACTCTACATGTTATATATATTATCCACTGAGCACACGGATTTGTTCCTTTAGTGTCTCCTTGAAAGAAAAAACATAGGAATTTTAATTTTCACTTGTCCTCCTTTTCAAATTCCTATTCATGAAGCACAAGACTAAGAGGTAGTAGCATAATAGCATTATAACCGTACATTTTCTTGTGGTTTGACTTAATCTCACCATGCTTCTTTGCATCCTGTGATCTTCCAATTGTTGTGAATCAAACACCCAGATTGGCAGAAATCATGTGTTTTTAAATTCTCTGTTTTGCACGTGCATACCTATCCTATTCCTGTCTATTTCCTATCCCTGCATTGTTGGAACCCTCCAATTCAAACGAGCCCTTACAAAATTACTTCTCTTACAGATAGTTGTCAAAGAAAACCATGCGTGGTTTGTCCCGCTCCTGCTGCGCCGTCGTCCACCCCAGCTCAGCTGCTCCAACGACAGAAGGGTCTAGCACAGTAGGGATCCGGCCTCCAGACTGCCTTTCGCCGCCTCAGATCTTCTTCCCCGCCGCTGGCAACCATGAAAACTGCATTACCATCATCAACCAAGCAGATGACCTCGAGGACTACACGGGTCCGCAAGAGGTCGCACTCTTTCGTGTCTGCTCACGTTATGCATCGCTTAATATTACATGCTACTTTATCATCCTGTTCACCGATTAGACTCTGAGTCAGCTCCAAACTAATGGTCAAACTTGAGTTTTTAAATGGTTGTGGGGTACATATCGGGGCCGCTATCAATAGTATCTATCGACTATCTGGTTAATCTCCGGTGTCTACTATGAGTTTCATGTTGGTTGGGAAACAAACAGTAAAGAAGCCATTATCTGTATTTATTAACTGAAGCCATTATCTGCCTGCTATTATTGGTTTTGGGTCTATCCACAGGTTGCTACCATCACTCTGGATTTCTGCATGCACTCTTTACATAATCTCACTATGTTTTATTCCTATGCATGACAGTTATTGTAAACAATAGAACTGAACATGTAGAGCAAAAGAGACAAGCCTTGCGTGGCAATATAATTTCATGCAGACGTCGCTCCATGGTAGGCGCAAAGGCAGCCCCCCCTCCAAGCATTTCAGATTGTAATCGAGAGGAAGATATCTGTTCTGAGGGGGATTCAGAAGGAGAAGATAACTCCTATTTACCCCCGGAGGTCTTTGCTCTAACTTGGCATGCTGATGTTGGTTATATCATGCATATGGTGTCTTGCATTGCTTACTTTATACATAAAATATGTCATCTGCTTAGTTTAGACATCCTTTGTGCGAATGTCATCTGTTTAGTTTATTCATTGTTTATGTGAATTATGCAACACCACCTTGTGTAGCCAGGCATCATATATGTGAATTTTGCAATGCTATCCTGCTTAGCCAGTCATCTTATATGTAAATTATATCAAGCCATCCTTTTTTTTCGTTACATATTACATTTGTCAACAATGTTAGTACATTCAACTGCTCTTCGTGTGCATCAGCCATTTGACACAGTGATGGCAAATTCTGGAGTGAAAACAAGGTCTTCTGAGCAGACTATACTATCTTCAAAGCGCATATCTCGCTGGTTACGGATAGCTCCTCATAGGAGGATTCAAAGACAGATGACCAATCCTATGCCCCCCCGAGGTGTATGCTCTAACTTGGCAGGGTTATGTTGCTCATATCGTGCATATGGTGTCTCGCATTGCTATGCCATTTGATTAGTTTAGACATGCTTTGTGTGAATGTCACCTATTCAGTGTCTAATTACCATATATGTGAATTATGCATTGCCATCTTATTGCAAGACATTATATATGTGAATTATACAATGTTCTCTTGTTGCAAAGGCATTATATATGTGAATTATGAAATGCAATGTTGTTTAGCCAATCATCATGTATGTGAATTATATCATGCTATCATTTTTTTGTATTACGCATTCCATTTGTGGACAACATTTGTATATTCAACTACTCTTCCTGTGCATCAGCCATTTGAAGCAGTGATGGAAGTATCTGAAGTGAAAACAAGGTATTCAGAGCAGACAATGCTACCTGCTGAAGAAGACATCTTGCTGGCTACAGAGAGCTCCTCAGAGGAGGATTCAGAGACTGATGACCAGTCCTATTTCCCCCCTGAGGTCTATGCTCAAACTTGGCAGGGTTATATTACCCATGTCATGCATGTTGTCTTGCATTGCTTAGTTTTTACATCATATATAGATTGCCATCTGCTTACTTGCTTACTATATAAATCATATATTTGAATTATATCATGCCATCATGTTTACATAGTACATCCACATCATCTATCTAAATTATGGCATGGCAACCCATTTAATAAAGACATCATATAGTTATATCATCTCATCCTGTTTAGTGTTTACATTCATCATTTTTAGAATTACGGCATTCTATCCATGAATGTATGTGAATTATGGCATGCCAACCTATTTAATAAACACATTATATAGTTATGTTATGTCATCCTGTTTACATAGTCTCATATTTTGAACTATGTCTTCCCATCTTTTTAGTTAGCCATCATAATGTGAAATTGTTTCATGCTATCCTGTTTAGTTAGCCATCATATATGTGAAATTGTGTCATGCTATCCTGTTTGGTTAGACAACATAAATATGAATTATTTCATGTCCTCTTTTATTCCCCACTATCCATTGCACCTGTCTATCATACAATGTCTATACTTTCAATTACTATTCTTGTTTATCAGCCTTTTGAATTGGAGAGCGTGATGGCAGTATCTAAGGGAGTAACAACACGGTCTTCAGAAAAGATAGTGCTACCAGTTGATGTAGATAGAACCACGGTTGTACTTGCCCAAGGACCAGATCCACCACACATAACCCAGACTATCGCAGATTGTACCCCTACCCAGTTAGACAGAGAACCAACTACACCACTTCTAACCCCAACCCCGGCAGATAGTAACCTAGTTCCAGTTGACACAGCACCGTCTCCACCACAGAGCACCCAAACACGAGCGGTTAGTAAGGGAACTGCAGTGCCCAAAGCACGAGGACCACCACTCCGAATCCCAACTCAACGCTTAAAGGAGAAGAAGATTTGTTCTCAGGTTAGGTTCTGTAGCTATGGTTCATACTCCTTTGCTCTTGCATTACTGTATTTACTCATACCAACTATTTTCAAATTTGAAGGATGGAACTGAAACTCCAATGGCGCAACATGTATGTTTTAAAACTGTTTCTTTAACTGTTTTGCTGTTGTAACTTGCTCTATGTTGATTTCTATTTCAATTGAATAAACAATTATGTTCTCATGTCATGCACATTACAAGTGTTGTTATTGCTCTATAGTTACCTACACTTATATTCTGTCTATTCTGCTTTGTCTTGAACAAATATTATTTGAACTGTGTCACTATCTTGATTTAGCAACAAAAACTAGAATGATATAGACCATAAAGTGACCATGGTACATAGATATATGTTTGTTTCATGCTGTTATCCTGTCCAATTTACTACTGAACTCATTTACCAAAATGAGTTTCATATAAAACATGATAAACATGTGATGTGTCTGCTTGTTTCTCTTTTAGAATGTGGACAAAATATTGGAGAACAGTACCGCGTTATCCAATGGTAAAGGAAGTAATGCAGATAAGGTTCAAGATAGTGAGACATCCCTATTGGTCTCCAAGAAAGCTGATAAAAACTATCTTGACGATAGTGAGGGAACCCAAAAGTCCTGTATTGATGTAGTGTTCGAGTTGCTGGCCACTACTGCTGGCACAAGCTCTTCGAACTCGCTGCCTGAATCAGTTCGTCTTCTTGAGTCTCAACTTCAAGTTGAAAGACATCGATCAGATGTGCTGCGACAGGAAGCTGAAGGACTGAGGAAGTCCCTGCAGAATTCAGATGCATATTTTCTGGTGCAACAGCAAGCGCTGGAGGATTTAAGCACCAAACAAGAGAAAGTTAATAAGCTTGCTAAGCATCTTGCCTGCATTATGGGCAGCCAGGATATTGTTTCTTGAGATTTTCTGAAGTGGTTTCAGTTATGGATTTGTTTTGCTATGGCGTTTATTTTCATTGATCGCCAACTTTGACAACCAGTGTATATGATATGCTGCTTTGTTCCCTATATTTGCACTGGTGGCGAACTTTGATGCCCAATGGATGTAATATGTGTAACAGCCGTGATAGCCTAGCATAAGTTGCTTGCTTATTTATTTCCTTGTTGTCTTGTTTATTTGTTTGCTTGTAGTCAGTGCAGTTCTTTTTAAAACTAGGCCACAATAACCATGTGCTAATATTTACTGTAGTGACACTGGGCCTCCTACAGACCGTCGAAACAGTGGGCCTTCTACGGGCCGTAGAAACAATGGGCCTTCTACAGGCCTTAGAAACAATGGGCCTTCTACGGGCCGTAGAAACAATGGGCCTTCTACGGGCCATACCATCAATGGGCCTTCTATAGGCCGTATCATCAATGGGCCTTATACGGGCCGTATGACCATAACGGGCCATCATTAATAGGCCGTATTTGAGGACGCTATGAAAACGGCCCAATGTATTAACGGACCACAAACGGGCCGATGTAACCACGGGCTGAATTTGGCCCACAAGCAGAAAATGACAGTAATGGGCCGTAAGTAAACGAATGCTAGAAATGAGACCAATAATAAATGGGCTCTGATAAGGCCGAAAGATAACATTTGCTGGAAACGGCCCAACTTAATAATGGGCCCTTAATGGGTATAAAGTGATATACTGTTCATTACGGGCCAGTTTCACCACGGGCAGTTAATGGGTGTAAAGTGATACACTGTTCATCGCGGGCCAGTTTCACCATGGGCCGTTAATAGGCCAAGAGTTACATAGGGCCTCATATGGGCCGAAAGACGTCACGGGCCATACATGGGCCAGAAGTGAAAATGGGCTGGAATCATATTGGATGGCCCAGATGACGCTACTGGGCCTAATTCGGATAGGGCGTAATGGGCCTTGGGTTAGCGGGCTGTAAATGGGCTATATGCGAACAGGCCGTTAACATCACTACAAAAAAATACACGTCCGTGATGATACGTGTTTGTCACAGTAGGTCGTGTTTTTTGTCATGCATGTACATCCATGACAAATTTATGACAGAATCAAGATAGTTATACCTGTGCTGTCGTAGAAGTTTTCCATGACATTACCAAAATTATAATCACGCAAGTGTCCACTTCCATGACGATAAATCGCGCGTCACAGAAGTGCTTTCGTCAAGGGTGACCGACACGTGGCATCCACCGTAACGGAACGTCGTTAAGCTATCAGGTCGGGTTTTGGATCCGATAACCCATTAACAGCCCCGACCAATGGGGATTTTCCACATGTAAAATCATCATTGGCTGGAGGAAACACATGTCGGCTCATCGTTGGGACAGATGTCATCCACTCATTGGACGGAAGACGCTTATGGTACATCGACATGTGGCACGGCCCAACAGAGGCCCATTCCTGTGAAAAGGCCGGCCCAGTAAAAATTAGCAGGCTAGCCCATATAAGGCCTACTTGTGTCAGGTCTATTTAAGCCCACGACCCATACGAGATGAGCCAATTCGGCCCGTCAACGGCCCGTTAAAGATTTGACACCATTGCAGACCATCGTCAGTTCGAGCCCGTTAACAGCCCGCTATATATCTGGGCTCAATATCGGCCCGATGAGATTTCGGCCTGTTAACGGCCCGTTTAATGGATGGGCCAATTTTCAGAATGTACATCTTTCGGCCTTTTAGCGACCCATTTAAATGTTGGGCTAGTTTCCGGCCCGGTTTGTCTTTCAGCCCGTTGACGGCCCATAAATCTGATGGGCCATTTGTTGTCGGACCTGAGTTTCGGCCTTTTAGCGGCCAATTTAAGTGTTGGGCAAATTTTCGGCCCAGTGTCACTTTCAGCCTGTTGACGGCCCATAAATCAGTTGGGCCATTTTTAGTCGAACCTGAGTTTTGGCCTTTTAGCGACCCATTTAAGTGCTGGGCCAATTCTCGGCCCTGAGTGACTTTCATTCTGTTAACGGACCATAAATGAGTTGGGCCATTTGTAGTCGGACCTTAGTTTTGGCCCTTTAACTGCCCATGCCCTTCATGGTCCAATACCATCCCGGTTTCTCTTTCGGCCTGCTAAAGGCCCACAACACAGTTGGGCCATTTACAATACGACCTGACTTTCGGCCTCTTAGCGGCCCATGGTCTTCATGGTCCAGTACAAGCCCACTGTCTCTTTCAGTCTGTTAAAGGCCTACAGTATAGTTGGGCCATATGTACCCCAAACTTAGTAACGGCCTGTTGACGGCCCGTGAAATAAACTGGGGCCACCTGTTGCCCGCTTCGATGTCGGCCTGTTAACGACCTGGGAGGTAAGAGGGCCGACCATTAACTTTCGGCCTAGTAATGGCCCATTAACTTAATGGGCCCACTAAAGTTCGTACATGTCTTTAGGCCAAATTAGATAATTTGAGCCCATTACGACGAGCAATTATGCACAGGACCAAAACCAATCACGCAAAGGTACGACATACAGGGAATAACGTTGCACATCCAACATATATTACAGGAAATTACATCCACTTGGCAATCAAAGATTGATGCCAGTGCAAATAAATGAGCAGAACCTAACCATCTACAACGTCACAATCTGCAACCTCAGCACAGATGACGCCCATAAGCATGTGGGCAAGTTCTTTCTGCTTTGCTACACGGTCTCTGAAAACATTGATCAATTGTTGTGTCGCACGACTCTGCACCTCTGATTCATCCACCATTTCCATCATTGCTTCAGCCATTATTTGGTTCACAAACATACATTTATTCCATTGCATTCGAGACAGAGGATACTGAATAGATTCGGATGGCGATTTTGGCAGGCTTGTATTAATTAT
Organism: Triticum aestivum; assembly: GCF_018294505.1. Classification (NCBI taxonomy): domain Eukaryota; kingdom Viridiplantae; phylum Streptophyta; class Magnoliopsida; order Poales; family Poaceae; genus Triticum; species Triticum aestivum. The sequence continues at coordinate 672,995,470 of NC_057813.1, read as the reverse complement.
AGTGGAGAGTGTCTCGACCACTGCATCATAACATAAATTAGGACAGGAACCAAACAGATTAATCATGAGTTATTGCCATATTACCTGGCCTAGATTTACTGGAAAGAAACAATGGGGTTGCCTTGCTGTTTTCAGAGTTTGTCTTCTTATCTTCAGCAGCCTGCACAAAATTAACACACTAGCATTGCTATCATTGGCCAAGTCTGATAATAGGAAAGCAACATTGACACAACAAACATTTGGGCAAGTAGCTTACACCAAATTAACACAATATGGCACAGCTATCATCAGCCAGGTTAGGTAGTACGAAAGCAACATTGACAGAATGAATGAATGGGCAACTAGAGAAGCACTACAATTCAGTAAATGTGTGTGATATGAGATAGTACATTCATGCAGCTCAGTATGCAAAACTACCAGGCAATTTTCCTTACAAAAATCAACATTGGTGCCTTTAACATTTTGCTACAACTAATTTAATATCAGATAAAGGTTAGATTCACGCTGATTAACAAAATTCATGTTGATGTAAAAATATAGTGATATACAACAGGTACTTACATCAGCATTGGAGCACAGAGAATTCCCGCAAGATATTTTCCTCGAATACGATCCCAATGGAGGAAGTCTTCTATCGTTTAACCTTATTTTCTAAAAGAGAGATGGGTAAGAAACATGTAGAAAATATGATCAGAATGCTATAAATTTCATGATGCAAGGGTACGCACACGCTTCTTAGGATGGAGTTGACATTCTTTTGCTGGACTGGAGCGGACTAGTTCTTTGGCCACTGGAATCTGCTTATTATCAGTGCGAGTTGGGTTTCTCTGTGCTGGAGCAGTATCTATGAAAAATGGAGTTGGTTTATTATCTCCTGGCATTTGGACCTTTTGCAAAGACCTGGTTTGTAACCCTTCAGATTCTAACAGAGTCGTCTTCCCCTTGCATGCCTTATATAGAAGAATGGTGATTCAATTATAAAACATGCTACAACAAAGATGGAATAGGTACTGAAGAATAGAAAGTCATGACATATTGACATGTATTCCCTCCATCCGGAAATAAATGGATGGGTCTAGGCGTATTTCAGTTCTAGATACATCCAGTTTTATCCATTTCTGCGACATTTAATCCGGACGGAGGGAGTATGATGTAAGAGCTAGGGATACGATAGGACAACACAGTAAAAAAACACTGAAAACCCCACTGCAACACCAAAGTATTCAAACCCACTGATATGAGATAGTACACTCATGCATCTTAGGATGCAAAACTACCAGGCAATTTTCCTTACAAAAATCAACATTGTGGCCTTTAATCATACATTTTGCTACAACTAAATTTAGATCAGATAAAGGTTGGATTCACGCCGATTAACAAAATACATGCTGATGTAAAAATAGAGTGATATACAACAGGTACTTACATCTATATTGGAGCACAGAGAATTCCTGCAAGAATCTTTCCTCACAAACGATACCATTGCAGAAATTCTTCTATCTGTTAAGCTTATTTTCTAAAAGAGAGATGGGAAAGAAACATGTAGAAAATATGATCAGCATGCTATAAAATTTCATGATGCAAGGATACGCACACGCTTCTTAGAATTGAGTTGACATATTTTTGCTCGACTGGAGCGGACTAGTTCTTTGGCCACTGGAATCTGCTTGTTATCAGTAGGAGTTGGGTTTCTCTGTGCTGGAGCAGTATCTATAAACACTAGAGTTGGTTTATTATCTCCTGGCGTTTGGATCTTTTGCAAAGGCCTTGTTTGTAACCCTTGCAGGCCTTGTATAGAAGAATGGTGCTTTAATTATAAAACATGCGACAACAGAGAGATGGAATAGGTACTGAAGAATAGAAAGGCATGACATATTGACATGTATTCCCTCCATCCGGAAAAAATGGATGGGTCTAGGCATATTTCAGTTCTAGATACATCCCTTTTTACCCATTTCGGCAACATGTAATCCGGACGGAGGGAGTATGGTGTAAGAGCTAGGGATACGACAGGACAACACAGCAAAAAAACTAGTTGAATGTAAAACTATATGCTAGCGGAATACGTACAGAAATAACCAAGGCAACATACACGTGTATGATTGGGAAAATAAGATGGCATTGCAACAGAGCACTAGAACATCACTTCAATGTAAAAAAACATGGTATGGCAGACAGATGAAGTACATACTGATGAATAACAATGCATAAGATATTCAGAAGCATGATGTCCAAATTAAGCAGATGGCATTGCGATAGAGTAGAATGACGGTACTTGAATTTGAAAACATGTTATCATGAATGGAATAGGTACTGAAAAACAGGAAGGCATGACATATTTACATGCATGATCAGCATGCTAAGCACATGGCATTGCAACAGAGTAGATACACTCCAGGACATTATATGCATGTTGTACCCATATCACAGGCCAAGTTAGAGCAAGGACCTTGTGGGGTGAAGAGGATTCATCATCTTTCTGCTAGTCTTCTGAAGAACTGCCTTTACATGTTCCATCATATTGGGTATCATTGACATCAAGTTTATTGGCCTTTACATTGCTCTGTGAGGTTCTTGTGGATATATCAATGTGTGCAATTATATCTGACATGCATGGAAGACAACTAGTAGTTAGATTTATGTAAATGAGTGCCAGTAGGAGATGACATAAATAGTAGGACTGGGGTTAACTAGCAGCAACATGTCTCATAAACTAAAGGGAGAACACAGATGAAAGCTACAGAATATGTATCGTTTGTACTCGAGATTAACTGGATGGCACACAAAAGTATTAAAGAACAACATAGGTAATACTAGAAGTGGTATAATACTATAATCACCAGCCTGTGGGATAGCATTGGCTGATGATGATAACTATGGAACATCGTTACCTAAAGAACAAGTATCATAGCTGAACTATGGAACACCGTGAACTCCTGAACAAGACCCGTAAGAGATCAGCATGAATATACAGTGAAATGTGATGATCTATTTTCCGTGCTTAGATGAACAACAAACCCATAAATGTTGCACACAAGTAAGATGAGGGTACAACCTATCTGGCTGCCATCCATAGGAGTGAGCATCATGTGCTGACTTGTCGATGCTCTGAAGTTGTTGTGGCTGTCCATGTCGGGCACGCGCATTCGATGTAGGGAATTGTTGAGTGGGGACTGTAGCTCCCTTCTGGTGTATGCTTCCCTTGTTGGAGCAGATGCGGTGAGTCGGAAGACGGTATGTCTGAAGATGCAGATAACGCATAAAGTTAAGAACGACATATCTCTTTGATCCGAAGAAATACACTAAGAGATCACTAGCAGGGTACGAGAGTGGTCACACGTCTATTGACTGAAGACTAAATTGGGGTCACACGATTTTATTTTATTTTGGTACTGTCCGATCTACGCCGGATGGCTTGATGGCCGTCTTGTGCCTCCCGGTTGACACTGTTCGGAATCTTCCCCGAAGAGCCAGTGACCAACGGCAAAGGTGCCTTCCTCCACCGTCCGTGGCCCCATCGAAAACCCCGCTCCCCGCCCCACCGCACTGTTGTGGTTGCGCTGCCCCTGGGCCAATCCACAAAGACTCCCCGTCATCCAGATCCGATGGCGGCAGTACCTTCAACCCACGCAACTCTAAAAGATAGCCATCTAAGCGCTTCTTCCGCGGCGAACTTGCGGCCCCGCACCCTTACGTTAGACACCAGCCAACCGGCAGCCTAGGAGCTCCGCCGTCTCGAGGGGTGCTGCGTCCCATTGGGAATCGATTGGCCCAGAATAAAAATTCAGACAACTAATTCCTAAATAAAGTGATTTTAGATGAGGGTGCGACCTATTTGGCGGCATGGTGAAGTAGGCAGGTCCAGCTGCCGAGTCGGTGAGGCCGGCGCGGTTGCGGTTGTGACCAGCGGCAAGGAAAGGGCGATGTCACGATGGTCGACGGCTACACGGAAGCAGCGTCAGGACTCTGGACGCATCCAAAGTTGGAGCCGCTCCGGCGCCGTGAACAACGGCGGGGGTGAATCGGCTCCGGTACGGTTCATGCGGCCGTTGTCGAGGCAGCACCAGCAGCACGGAGTAAGAGGCACACGACCCAGTGCACGATGGCAATTGTACAGCATCTCCGGTATTAGGGAGGAGGGCGGCTGTGAAATTGGTGCGGTGGGGGGCGCCATGGAGGTGGGGTTGAGGTTTCGCGGCTCAGGAGAAGGGAGCTTCCCGGGGAGAAGGTGATTTGGCGCCCACGAGGTATGAATGGGGGCGGGCGGGGGGGGGGGAATTGGGAGGGGAGTGGAACCATGTCTTATGGACACATTTGTCTGAAATGTGAGGGGGAGTTATAGTTCTACCCTTGCCTATAGGCTTCTCAGCTTGGGTCTGTGTACTGAGGGTCGGGGATAGTAGAGTAACTTTGCTTCTCCCCAAATAATGGGCGGGAGCGATTTCGGGCGAGGAGGGCGTGTTTTGAACTATAGTGGGTGCGAGCAAATTTGGGCGAGGAGAGCGTGTTTTGAAATAGTGGGCGCGAGCTATTTCGGGTGAGGAGAGCGTGTTTTGCCGACCATCGTTTATGAATTATTCGGCACATGTCATTTTGGCCGAGGAGAAAGCGCGCTTGGATGAAGTTACGAACCTACCCTCGATGTACAACGGGCCAATTGATGCGTGTCCCACATAGGATGGTAATTTCGCATCTCCCATTTATTTTCTCGGAAGAATTCCACCGAGAAGAGAGGATGTTTAACGGTTCGTTCAAATTTTGGGAGAACGAGCATCCACGTCTACCTTCACAAGTCGATTCGAATCAAATTTTGAAATATTAGCTTGCCACTTCTTTTTCAGATGGAGAGATGATCTTGGGAGTAATGTGTTTTTACATGCTTGTTGCTAGCGATTTACTATATGACAAATAGTTGACCCACTCAAAAACGCAAATCAAACCCAAAATGAAATATCTCGATTCAATGGACTAGCTCATTCAGTAGGTCAAAATAGTGAACTAAATCCAAAATTGAACACCTCAATCGAGTAGCATGTTGTACAGTATTATAGTACTCCATGAACATGTTGAAAGTCAAATTAATGAACTTGTTTGGTATACGCATATATCCGTTCATGTGTGGATTGCAGACAACATGGTCTCCAATTTAAATATTTGAATGCAAGTTTATATCAGTCTTTGATGCATAAAACGCGACCTCCCCCTCTCCGGGACTCCTGTTCTCTCTCTCTCTCTCTCTCTCTCTCTCTCTCACACACACACACACACACACACACACACTCTCTCACGCACAATCTTCAATTCTGTCGCACGCATCCGACACAAAAACCTTGTTGGTCCCTCTCCCTCCCTCTCTCTCTCTCTCTCTCTCTCTTTATAGTCCGCATTCATATATACACCATCTATAAGTCTCTCTCACACACTATGTATGATACTCTAGCTAGTCCAAGCTAGATATCTTGGGTGCACTCATCGTACGCACACAAATTCCTTGGCTCTTTGCCCGTAACTCTCTCACGCACCACTATGTCATCTTGGAGCTCTTCCCCCCCTCTCTCAAACTCTCCATCCACCTGGGTCACACATACACATGCATATCTCACTCGCACTCGATAGGCCCATCTAAAACTCTATCTCTCTCCATCGTTCTCTCTCCATCTCACACGCACACACACACACAATCTCATGCCCAGCTAGCCAAGTATGATGGTCTCTCACTCAACTGTAGGCACACACAGTCCCCCGTATATGTATATGACTAGCTAATCTTAGTCTCCATCACAAACATGTGCATGGTCTATCTCGATTTCTCTCGGGGCATCTTTCTATCGCGCATGCACTCCCTCGATCTCCCACCCATATAGTCCCCTCACGATCTCAAGGGGATCTCTCTATCACAAACACACCCTCTCTCCCTCCCCATGCGTCCATGCCATCCATGTGTCCCTCTCTACCTTTTTTCCATGTTGGCCAGACCTATATTGGACATGTGCTACAGGGGTGTCTCTCTCTGTTGCAAACAATCACACACTAGCAATCTTCGTGTATCTCCTGGCCTCGCTTTTCCATCTCGGAGATGCATGCGTGATATGTTCGCATAAGAAACGAAAAAACACACACTCTCTCTAATTTATCGTTTGTTGTCACTTTCTTTTTCACACACATACTCTTTTTGCACACTTACTCATTCTCCTTCACACGCACTTGATCTGTCTCGACTGCGGCACTCACCTCCGTCCATAGCACATAGATTTATTGAAAAGTCAAACATCACAAAGTTTGACCATGTACATGGAGAAAAAGAATTACATCTAGTACCGCAAACATATACCATTAGATTCACCAGGAGATATAGTTTTGTATGATGTATCTTTGGTATTGTAGATATATATAACATTTGTGTGAACCTGATAAAAGTTTCCAAAGTTTGACTTCTAAAAAATTCACATGCACTGCATTATTGAGCGGATGGAATATCTCTTTCGCCCTCTCAGCTATTTGACGCACCACTCAGCCTTATTGGGGCTCCTCAATCTCTCTCAAACATTATTGGTCAGTTTGGTTTGTGACCTGACCCTCATGCCTTGATGGTCGGTACTGCCTGGTGTGGACGTGAGATGTAAAATATTTGTGCCTGGCCAGGCTTGTGTGGTGCTGAAGCGTTTGGTTCATGCCTGGGCCAGACAAAGCATCAACGTCCCATCAATCAATCCATGCATCAATTATTTAATGATAATATCCATCCATGTTGCTGTTAGCCTCGTGGCCGCACGACCAGGGACGGCCAGGCGTTCGAAATCGGTCGCTTGGGACAGGCTACTTGCAGTGTCTGGAGTTCAGCCAGGCTAATTAAAGTGCAAGGGAACCCAGCCCAGGCGGGCTTTCTTTTTCACAGGGTAGCAACCAAACAAGTGTGTATGAAATCCAGCCACAACCCCAGGCCACGCAAAAGATGCTGACGACGCAAGCCGAACGGGCCTTATATCTCCCTGGTTCACACATACACATGTCTCGCTCATGCTATACATATAGACCCATCCAACACTCTCCGCCCTTGTTCTCTCTCCATGTGACACGCACCCCCCTAAGTACCATAGTCCCTCACTCCATCATAGGCTCTGTTTAGATCCATGGGTTAGAGTTAGTTTGGGTTAGTTTGGAGTCAACTAACCCACAAAGATCCAAATAGGAGTTAGTTTAGGTTAGATGCATCTAACCCATCCAAAAACACTAACCCATCCAAGAGGTGCTTATTTGGGTTAGTTCTTCTCGGGACCACTAATAAACACTTTTTTCTCTCGCTCTCCCCGCAGCAGATCCCTCCCCACTTCCTCGAAGCTTCTCGTCCTCTCCCTCCCTCCCTCTCGCACCGCTCGTGAAGGTGCCTCGCCGTATCCGCGCTCCATCTAACCCTGCCATCCAAACACCTCTTTACTTAGAGTTAGTTCAGGGTTAGAATCTAACTCTAACCTCTAATTGAGTTAGAGTATCCAAACAGGGCCATAGGCGCAAGCACTCCCCCCCCCTCCTAAGTATGATTATCTCTTACTAGCCATCAGGAACACACGTATTGTCTCCTTCCATCCATACGTTTATCTCGATATCTCTCGGGGCATCTTCTATCGCGCACACACCTTGTCACTCGATCTCCCACCCATGTAGTCCCATCACGATCTCCAGGGGATCTCTCTATGACAAACACACACTCTCTCCTCCCCATGTCTGCATTTTCTCCGCACGTCTCTCTCGACCTCTCTCCCTTGTTTGTCAGACCCCTCTTGGCCACGTGCTAGCGGTCTTCCTCTCTTGGTTCCAAACAACCACACACTATCTCCTCACCTTGCCTCCGTTGTCAAAGATGCATGTGTGATATGTTTGCATAAGACACGCACGCTTTTTCTCCACTTTTATCGTGTGTTGTCCATGTCTCTTTCACACACGCACACACACTTTATTTACTCTCTCTCTCTCTCTCTCTCTCTCTCTCTCATTAGGGACTCTGTCACGTCCATAAGCATATGTATGTTTTGAAAAGCCAAACCTCAAAAAAGTTTGACTAGGTATATGTGGAGAAAAACATTTACATCTAGAACGATCATTATATTCATCACAACATGTACTTACTTCATACTATCATTTATGTTCGGTATTGCCGATATAAGTAATTTCTTTATAAACTTGGTCAAAGTTTCAAAAGTTTGACTTTAAAAAAATGTTGTAACTACATTATCGAACGGAGGGAGTAGCTCTTTCTGTCTCTCTCTCTCTCTGCTATCTCTCACGGGCCTCCCCTCTCACTCGAACTCTCTATATCGACGGATTATAAGCTCACTGTGTCAGTGTATAGCTCTGTATATTGTTTAGTTGACCGGTCAACCAATCCACATGCTGCGTTGTTAGCTCGTGTCTGTATCTTGGTGTGCTGGCCCATGTGGCAGTGGGCGAAAATAAGTAAACTAGAGGCCCATCTGACATGCGGTGAAGAAAACAAAGTTGAAACCACTCGGGGTAGCACCCCGCATGCTAGTAAATTGAGGGCGCATTGAGGACAAACTTCTTGCGCGCGAAGGACGCACTCGCGTGCGCGGCGGCATGCACAGAAGGACGCACTCGCGCACACCCAGCACACAACACACATCAGCACACATGTACACCGGCGTCACCGCAGATAGAGATGGACGGCGAGGCAGCAAATAAGCGGAGGCAGCTCGAGCCAAAACAACATCCGGCGAGCTTGGACTTCACCGTCGACAGCAGCCTCTGCGAAGGGGATTGCGAACGCATGGCCGCAGTCTCCAAGATCCTTTCATCGCACCCTGGGCCAGCCAGACGCCTTGGCATCCGCATGTTCAGTGCCAACTGTAAGGTCCAACCCAAGTTCGACGAGTGGTTCTTATCCCCCGCCCTAGATCAGCTCGAGGAGATCAGCTTTGAAGCTGGACGATGTCGCTCTCTGCCGCCGTCCGCGCTCCGCCTCACGCCAACGCTGCATCACGCCAGCTTCAGCTCCTGCTATCTTCCCCAGATTAATGCCGCGCCCGCCCTTCTTCTCCCTCAACTCAAGCATCTCGGCCTCTTCAACGTTGTCATCTCGAAGAAGGCTATGGAGCACCTGCTCCTCAGCTGTACTGCGCTCGAGTACCTTTGCCTTGAGCATATCCACGGGTTCATTAGCCTCCACATCACCTCGACGAATCTCCAATGGATTTATGTGTCTTGCTGGCCCCGCAACAAGACATCAATTGGGAAGAGATCACTCCAGCTATTCCATGTTATGGTCATTGAGAATGCACCTTTCCTTGAGAGATTGCTTGTATCGGATCTCGAAAGTCCAACAAAAATCAGGGTCATTGATGTGCCGAAATTGACAGCGTTGGTGTACTCGTCTGCCAAATTCTCCAAACTCTTTATTGGATCCGTAATCGTTTAGGTACATCACTCATCTTCTTCTCCGTCTTCTTGAAATTCACATTTTTAAATTTCTTCTTGATGTATTTACGACCGTCTTCCGGAAAATGATTCCCACAAGCTTGACCCAGTCCATGCGCACAGTGAAGATCTTAGCACTAAAATCTATCGGCCCCAATCTGGATCAAGTTGTTGGATTCCTTACATGCTTTCCATGCACGGAGAAGCTACTCATCGAGGTGAAACTTCTTCCCTATTAGTAAACGGTAATCATAACGTAGCTCAATTTTTCGTAATTTTCCCAAATTACGATGAAAAGTGTAGTGTTCAAAACTACATCTACGCACTGCACCGAAAGAGATGTTTTTAGTATTTTTTTCTCAGGTGATCACCTGCATCATTTTTATGTTGTACTACTATAGTAGCCTAGGCTAGTCATAGTGGAAAGTAACTTAGACTACTCCAGTAACTCTATGGTTACCCTAAGGGCAAGTACTACCTCTGTCCTAGTTTACTCTTCCAATTTTGTAGTATCAAAATTTGACCATAGATTTAACTGACAAAATGTTAATGCATGTCACTAAGAACTATGTCATTGGATTCGTATTTGAACATAATTTCAAATGGTGCAATTTTTAGTGACATGCATTGGCATTTTCTTAGGTAAATCTATGGTCAAAATTTTATACTAAATACGAGGTAGTATTCCCTCCATCCCAAAATTGTTGTCTTACATTTGTTTAGATACAGATGTATCTAACACTAAAATGTAACTAGATACATCCATATTTAGAAAAATTTAAGACAAGAATTTTGGGATGGAGGGAGTACAAAAGTGAGCTATGTAGGCCAAAACATGTGCCAAATTCACTTGTGATGCATTTGGCATCGATGCCCCTCCATTGCTCACCTGGTGCCCCAATCTGGAGCACCTACTTTGCTCTGGTGCCAAATTAACTCACGCAATGAAAAAACACTGCGTGGGAGAGAGAGAGAGATGTCTGAGGCAATAAAAAAACACTTGTTTGGGAGAGTGAGAGGCTGGTGTAGTTGGTCTGATTGATTTGTTTATACATGTGGGTCTGTGTGCACAGCGGTGCCAACTCTCTCACATCGCGAGAGCGGTGCCAAAATCTTTTGATTTGACATCGATGCATATTATGTGGCATACTTTTGCGAAATATGGCATCGGCCACATAGTGTAAGGCAACAAATGCCCAAGCTCTTCATGTGCTCCTAGTTAAATGAGAGGAAACAGAAATAGAGAGAGAGAGAGAGAGAGAGAGAGTGTGAAAATATATCACTAGCCAGCCAACCCTATCGTATGAGCGAATGATATTGGTACCTCTTGATGACACGGCAATCTTATGCAGCCAGCTGCTCTAATATGTTCTCTTCTTTTGTAGATAAAAAAGACCCGAAAGTGAAAAATGTGCTGCACTATAACAATCTCATCGAATGCCTTGATCTCCATCTTACAGAAATTGATTTGATCGACTACTGAGGCAGCACATCTGAGATTAAATTGGCCAGGTTCTTTGTTCTGGAGGCAAGTGTGCTCAAGGTAATGAGGTTTGGCGTTCTCTGGCGCAACAATGAATGGCGTGCTGATCACCGCAAGCGTCTAAGCCTAAATGAAAAAGTCTCCGTAGAAGCTGAATTTGTTTTTGAAACATCAAGTGGCCAGAGACTCGAAAACTTATTTGCCCATTAGTGACTTGTCAGGGCGGTGGATTTTAGTTTGTATGATAACGCTGCATCCACCTAAAGTAACAAAAGTTCTTACGTGAACTTCCTAGTAATTCCCTCTTCCTAGGTGCAGCATTACTCCTAACATTTGTAATATCAGTTTGAAACTTGTAATATTGCCCGTGTCCTATTCCTGCGTTTTCAAAATCCTACGAATCAAACAGGTCCTGAGTTGGTGATGATGTTGTGCCTCCCATCTTTCATCAGTAGCCGTCGGATCTAGATCTGACGCATACAAACCAAGCTTCTCCATTTTTGCAAAAAGATGCCCGCACTTGTTCCCTATTTACAAACAACTCCTTGTCTCTCACAATCAACCTTATCTCCTCCCCACCACATCTAGAAGGCCGTGGAAAAATCTGGCGCGATGGCCGATGCCAGAGTAGTCCACCCCCAATCTTGGTGTTCCGTGCAATGCACGGGCATCTACGCACGGGAAATTATGTCAAACAGGGCTAGTTGTAAGCAGGCTAGCTCTACAGCCATGATGATAGTGATTGTAGACGGTGAGGCTGACTATGGTATGCCGAACACGGTGCCTATACTCAGGTGTCATCTCCGGCGCAGGGTCTTGTCACTTCACTATGAGGAGGAGCACGTAATAATTTGACCAACGGGTAGTATAGTGCTAGTACTCCTAGGAGTACTACATTGGTAGTACTACTACTAGTATTAGTAGCACCACCGTCTTGATTTAGGAGTACTACCACGTCCATCTGGATTTTAGTATTTGACTAGCAATATCTAGTAATGCATGTCACAAAAAATGTACTACTCCCTCTGTAAATAAATACATGGTGTTTTATTCCTATCGGCGAGAGAAGTTAATGTTTTCTTGCTAACTAGAGTCTTAATAGGATTACATGCAATGAACTAAACACTGCATGTCATGTTTGGTAGTCTCAAGTCATTGAAAGCATGCACGGCCCACATCTCTCATTGGTTGATATGTCACGAAATAAGAAACAAGGAGGGAGTTAATGCATCGTACCTAAGTGTTTTGGGATTATTTGGTTTTCGTAATGTGACTTACACAACATTTTTGTTTACATGCATTAACATTTTATTAGTTAAATCAAAGGTCAAAACTTGGCGCAAAATGCAAAGGGGACCAATAAACCAGTAAACATCAAACTTCTCTCGTTTGGCCCCAACTAGAGGTCCGGTGAGATGACTATACTGCACCGGCACGGAGGGGGGCGCAGCTTCATTGACTTACGGCAACTGCCTTTGAGTGAATGACACGTGGGCCCAGGGGGTTGCTGGCCCACCTATCATACAGCCAAAGGCAGGTGCAGTAGAGGGCGGAGGAGTAGTACGAAATCCTACGCACCTACGCACGCTAACCAAGGTCAAGAGTGATCACTCGAATCACAAGATCAGTTGACTAGTAGAAGCTAAGCTAGACCCATGGAGGCGATGAGCGCGAGCATCAGCCGGCTGTGCCAGATGGTCCACAACGCCGGCCTGCGGCCCGGAAACGAGGAACGTCTCCAGGTAGTATTGCTTGAGGCCGGCAGGGCGAGGGGCCGCTTGGACGACAACTTCATCTCCTTGTTCGACGAGGTCCTCGTCGGTTTCCTCGACAAGTTCACCATCGTCAAGAAGCTCACGGACGACTTTGACGTAAGCCTTCAGCCGACGCGCCCAGGCTCTGCGATGCCCGCCACCCTCAACAGCCACTATGGTGACAACCTCTTCGACGCACTGGTGGCCCTGCGACTTCCCGCCGTCGTGCCGGAGAATGTCCACCTTGAGGTCGCGCTCGCCGCGCAGCGCCTGGTGCAACAAGACACCATGGACATAATCACCCACGTTTACGCGAATGCAAGAGGAGGGCGATAGGACACTGGCCTTCTTGGACCGCAGGGCAACCTTGGACGCATTGTTCAGAAGCACGTTGAGCTCGCCGCCAATGCCGCTACTCCTCACACGTCGGTTGGTGACCCGGTGCACTAGAGCGTGAGGATGTCGTTGATGGATCTGTATGTATTTTTATCTTTCCGTTAAATCCATGTAGTAGTATATGATATTACAGTAATTATCTTACCTTTCGCATCAACTTCATAATTTTCGTACGTACTCCATGCATGAACGGCGCCAGAACCGAACTTCTCATTACTCTAGGCAAAATCGTTATTTTCTATCTATTGATTGCGCCATGGAGCAGAACCAAATTTTACAAGTTACAAGTTCAAAAGGAAAAGCCTGTCGTGTTTGCGTCGCACCCCCACATGGTTGGTCCGGCACGCCGCTCAAGCGGGAATGCATGCGGTGTTGCATTTTCACTTACAAGTGGGACCGTAGTTGAGCAAACCGACTATCGGCAAACCCCCACCCTGCCCACCGTGTGATGGCTGAGAAAACAGGAGGGAGAAGTGATGGATGTAGCACGGACTCCGAGAAAATTGGTGTCGGATGGGACTCGTGTGGGTGGCATGTGCCGTAGTGCTAGACGTGAATGCTAGTTATGGCCCATGCCACCCCACTATATCGAGCCTATATCGAGGTAAAGTACGTAGAACAAATTTCCTGCAGTCCGTGCTCAGCACTCCTCTATCTCTCTTCTCAGCCAGCCAGCGGACGCGCGGAGCCCATCGTCTGTTTGCTCACATGCGGTCCCACATGTCAGTGAAAACGCAAGAGAACTCACTGAACCTGCACATCTTTCACCTCGACGTGCTGGTGATGAAAAACAAATCCAAGAAAGATCTTCGGTGGCCGCTTTTGGAGATACTCAAGAGTAGTAAGATTCTATTTACAGTTTAACCCAGGATGCACATCTCGTGGCTTCAACTTATCAACTACCACTCTATTTTCTTTCATGACACGACCTGGATGCTGGATGTCCCACGTGTCGGCAAAAGGAGGAAGAACCCGACCAAATCTTCGGTTGTGCTCTCGGATTAGACTAGTTGTGCTAACTTAAATTTTTTATTGTGTACTCCCTCCGTTCCTAAATACTTGACTTCCATTTGTCCAAAAATGGATGTGCCTATATACTAAAACATGTCTAGATACATATATATTTTGACAAATAGAAGGCATGTATTGTGCAACAGAGGGAGTAGAATGGATGCAAGTTTTTGTATTGGGAAGAAGAGTACATCCATATATTGATAGAGCACAATTTAGTAGATGTTCTATCACTTTTAGCTAGCACAGAGGCTATAGATGAGATTATTGCACTTGTTGATACTCCTACTAGGTATGCGTGTTGCTGCTTAGACGCAGAGAAAAACGGATCGGAGGGAGTACTAGAATAGAGGCTAAACATGAGACTAGATGCGAGGAATCAATGTCTACTTCTTTACACTCGAAGAAGAAAGAAGCACACAAGATCGAGCCTCCGCAGATCAACAATGAATGCATCGAGAAGGCACTAATCCAACTTACAGGAGTAGTAAAATGTACTCTTGTGGTTCTTGTTTTCTTTGGTCTTGCTTTTCTAGTCAAAATTATCGTTGGAGTTCGAGCAAAACGGAGGTCCGTTTGGGCTCGTGCGTTGCAGTTGACCTTACAAGTGGGACTGCAGTTAAGGAAACCGACTATCGGCATACCCCCACCTCGCCCGCCGCGCGATGGCCGAGTTAGAGAAACGATGAGGTTGAAGAGATTGCTCTAGCACGGACTCCAAGAAATATGATGTCAGATGGAAGTCGTGCTGGTGGCGTGTGTTGTACTCCTGGACGTGAATTCTTGTTCTGGCCCATGCCACCCTACTACTCCTACTAGTTAGTACTATATAGTACTACTAGTATCGAGGATTCGAGGTGCTGGTTATGTAGCACAGTATGGCTACAGTAAAAACACCCGCACGACGCGCAAAGCATGTGAAGCTAGTACAAGTACTGTACTACCACTACAAAAAAATACACTTCCATGATGATACGTGTTTGTCACAGTAGGTCACGTTTTTTGTCATGCATGTACATCCATGACAAATTTATGACAGAATCAAGATAGTCATACCTGTGCTGTCGTAGAAGTGTTCCATGACATTACCAAAATTATCATCACGGAAGTGTCCACTTCCATGACGATAAATCGCGCGTCACAGAAGTGCTTTCGTCAAGGGGGACCGACACATGGCATCCACCGTAACAGAACGCCGTTAAGCTATCGGGTCGGGTTTTGGATCCGATAACCCGTTAACAGCCCCGACCAATGGGAAATTTCCACGTGTAAAATTCTGATTGGCCGAAGGGAACACCTGTCAGCTCGTCAGTGGGCCAAATGTCGCCCGTCCATTGGAGGAGACATGCCTATGGTACGTTGACACGTGGCTTGGCCCAACAGAGGCCCATATAGGTTAAAAAGGCCGGCCCAGTCAAAGGCCCGTAGAACTTAATCAGGTACTAGTGGGCCAGCCAATAACGGCCTACTTAATAAAGGCCCATTTATAGCCCGAAACCAGATCTTGCCCGTTAATTGTTCGCTGAATATTTGGGCTCATTTATAGCCTGAAGCCCGATCTGGCCCGTTAATTGTTCGCCCAATATTTGGGCCCATTTGCGGCCTGAAGCCAGATCTGGCCGGTTAATTGTTCGCCCAATATTTGGGCCCATTTGCGGCCCGAAGCCAGATCTGGCCCGTTAATTGTTCGCTGAATATTCGGGCCCAACTACAGCCCAGTGACTTTCGACCTGATGTAGACATGGGCCCATTTCATCCCGGTGTGACTTTCGGCCTGGGAATGGCCCGTGCTGCCCATGGGCCATATATGGTCCGACGGGACATCGGGCCCACTAACGGCCCATGCTAAAGGTGGCAACAGTTAAGCCCAACATGACTTTGGGCCTGTTAAAGGCCTATCGCGTAATTCGGCCCGTTGATGCCTGTACTAAGCTTTCGGCCTCTTAAAGGCCCATGATATCAGTGGGCCAACTAAGGCCCGAGATATGTTTCGGCCTGGTAACGGCCCGTGAGCTAACTGGGCCCATAACGGCCCGGTCTACATTTCGTCTTGCTGAAGGCCCGTCGACGACTAGTGAAAATTGAGCCCAACATGCATTTTGGCCTACTAAAGGCCCGTGGTTTCATCTCGGCCGTCACAGGCCAGTACAATATTCAGCCTGTTAATGGCCCAACGCTACCTGGGCCGAACTAAGCGCTGGGTCGACAAAAGGCCCAACTAAAATATAGGCCGGTGTAAGTTTGGGCCTGGCACAATGTGTGAAGGCCCCAATCATTCGGGCCCAAGAAAGACGCAGGCCGACCCAATTGTGGCCCGCTGAAAACCTGGCCCATTATCGAATGTTTCGGCCCGGTTGACTACATCAGATTTTTTTTCAGATAGCGAATGATGGCAGTAACTAGTAGGAATTAAGAACAAACCTACTCTACACAATAAAGAAATTACGGCATAGTAACTAAGAATAAACCTACACTATACAATAAAGGATTTAAGGTATATTACATCCACTAGGCATCGAAGTTCGCCACCAGTGATCATAAAGCGCAACGAAGAAGCAGATTACAAAAACTGGGCACCATTGGAGCGTAACAAAATAATATTGAACCGAGACCACTTCCAAGACAGTTCAAGAAAGGTTAGCCTTGAGGGGGAACTGCTGCGCAAGCTGTTGAGCAAGGCTGTGAGACCGGCCTAGCATGTTGGTCATACCTTCCTGGTGTAGCAGTTTAGCGATGAGGTTCTCATTGGTGTTCTCCGCAATCTTTCTTAGAGATAGGACTTCAAGTCGAAGTTGAATTGCATAATGCCTTTCTGCTAGAACTTGGGACTAAAGAAGTCGAACTGATTCAGACAACGAATTCTGTGAGCTTGTCTGACTGTTAGTCTCAAGTAACTTGAACACTGCATCAAGACAAGACTTTGGGGTTTTCTTGCTATCTTTAAGATGTTTTGCCTTCTTTGCTGCAATATATCTTGGGTTTGTCTCATAGCCTTCAGCAGACTTGTGCATGCCATCAGGCATATCACCCTGAAACAAAGCAAAGAGATGACAGGTTTTGCCTGTGTATAAACAAAGATGATAACTATTCTGTCAATTCTATCCAATTTCAAATTAGAAAATAAAGAGTAAGTTCAAAATATCAATAGCATAATTTGGCATTGTTCATAATGCGGGGAGCTTCACCACACTACTGGATTACCATGTCAACATAACAAGCATAGATGAAGGGAAAAGAAAATCATTGTATCTATTTTGGATAATGTGCATGGCATATTGTTCATATCATCAGCCACATCAGTAAGATAAAAAAGGAGATGACAAGGTGCAAACGTGGGCTGCTTCACCACACACTGGATTATAGATCCACAAAACCAAGCATACATAGAGGGAGTATTAAGTAATGTGCATGGTATGAATAAGAAATTTGGTTTTACAAGTAAAACTTAGAACTTACGGTTCTTACGAACATGCATTTTGGTAGAAACAGCAAACTAAACAACAGTAAACGATAGGGAGTATGAGCAAATTAAACAGCAGTTGAGGATAAATGCTTTAGAAGGACTGACTTACATTAACAGTTAAGACCGGCTTTATAATGCCCTTCTCCATGTCAAGGGAAGGATAACTCAAGAATTTCAGCACAAAATCTTCTTCATAAGCATTGCATGTACTCTACATTTTGTAGAGAGTAATTATAGATATGATATTACTGGAAGGGATAGAGGATAATGTAGATAAGATGCAGATTGATGCTACATAATCAACTACCAATCCCTAGAAGTACAAGCGTTACAGGACAAAATGTACTGACAAGAGCAATGGGCTACACTTCTGCACTGGCATTGTCTGTGTATTCTACTTGTTGGTAAGATTAAATATAGATCTGATCTTTTTTAGTAAATGGTGGGCGAGGGAGACAAGATGCAGAATGCTACAAAATGAACCAATCCCTCTTTCCATAATACAAGAGTGTTTTGAACACTGTTGTACTGTACAAAACGTTCTTATATTATGGGACGGAGGGAGTAGCTGCTAATGTAAGTACAATGATAGACCATGTTCAGTCCTTACAAGAGGACTGCAGAGCTAAACCTCTTCAAAAGCATTGGGTTAATTCTAAATTTGTGTAAGAGTCCATACGGATCTTATAATGTCCACCAAATGGGCGATTACGAGGCTAACATGTGCAGTGATGATACATAATCAAACAGCTATGAAAGTAAGTATGGTCATACAGGGCACGAGGTACTCACGAGAGCAATGCAGTGTGCAGTATAGTTGCGAGATTCTATGGTCCCTTGAGAACGAATGTTCTTCTACTAACAGTTTTCGTACAAGTGAGACATTAAGGCAAATGGAGAAATGTAGTTCAAATTGTGATGTGATATCATAGACAGTACCTTACTCTGCAGCCAAGACCAATGTGTAACAAGATTATTCTAGTCACGCCGGATAAATGTAGCACCGGAGACTTTACAGAAATTTCATTCAGAGGCTTGCCATCGAAGTGCGCTTGCCTCAGGTAGGAACGATACTTCATCAACGAGTGCTTGAAAAGCGCAACCAACTCTTGCTCGTCATCACAATCCAGTTTGCTCCTTGCCTATTTAAAAGAATGAAATCGTGTGTCTTCTGTCAGCAGAAACATATGCAGTAATGACCATGAATAACATTAGTACATTACTTACACGTAAGTTGCGGAGGAAGACTGGAAATTGTTCTGTGTCTGCGGTATAATCTTTCCATGAAGGAAAGATGCGCACAAAGTTCCTGAGAACAGCATAAGCTTCGTCTTCTAAACTGGGAAGAAATGGAACAGGGGTCCTATTTGCTGCAATTGGGGCTCTCCCTGGTTCGAAAAGAGATTTGGCAACTAGATTTGGTGTACTCTTTGCTGGAATGGGCGGTTTGCGTCATACAGCTGGTGCTATGTCAACTGGCATAATCATACTGTTTGCTGCAGTTGGGGTCTACTGAGTTGGGGCATCAGAAATGACCAGTGTAGTAGGGCTAGAGTCTGCTAGAGTTGGGGTATTTTGTGGGTCAGGTGATATTGCAACTACGCCTAATGGGCTATTTGATTTATCAGGTGCGACTACCTTTTCCAAATACTTTGCTTGTGCTCCTCCACAATCAGCAACTGCCCTCTTCCTTTTGAACGTCTGATACACAAGAACAACATTTGAATGGATAAATATGGTATGATGACAGATGGAATATGCTGAAAATGGATAGGCAGGGCGTATTCACATACACGATATGTAAACTAAGCTAATGGCAGTTCAACCAAGTAGAAGCAATGCAAAGCATCAGTTGCAAGACATGTGCGAGCAATATAACCTTGGAAAGTTAGAGCAAGTACCTTGATGGGTGAATAAGATAGGGCATCTTCCTCTGACTCCTCCACTAGGGAGCTACATTAACTTAGGTCTCCCTCTAGCTCAGAATCACTGTTAGGATCATATTCTGAGCATGAATCTATAGGTGGAGAGCGTTTGCATTGCATTGCATGCATACTTGATTTCAGTCCCTTAATGCCAAGTTTGACAGCCATGGCATTGTTCTGCTTTATTTTTTTCATGCGCGCAAGCTCATAATCATTATGATGCTGTTCAGAATCTGAGATTCATGAAAACATAAAAAGTAGTCAGATTATCTATGGAATGCATTGCGGATTCAACTCGGAGAGTGTCTCCCTATAAACCCCTGCATATGCAAAGTTCACCTCGCCAACCGTGCTGACCAGACCACACACAGAAATACAAACCCCTTATGTCTCTATAACAGGCAGGCACACATTTCAAAACTAAAGTAGGAACATTAGAATCATATGAAATTCGTATTTGAACAAATAATCTAAGCAATTATGAGTGGCGTAATGTTTAGCTTCAAGGGTGGAGTGTTGGTAGGGCGACACAAAGCAAGTAGGCAGATTGTATTCCATGTAAAAGATCGAAACCTATGTAAAAGCTGGAAATGACACTTCCTTTCTATACAATGCAGTGTTCGTTACCCACACATGATGGAAGAGATCACATAGAGAAATACTATTCACTCAGGTCTACGATTCCAGTATTTAGAAACAGAGTGGTCCACCCTAAAAGAATATTGACAACAAATATGACAAGGCAAGCATAGATGTAGTAAATCAATCATTTACTTGTGAGCATATTAGGACAAGTATGCAGAATTGTAACTGCAGTAAGAGACCGTCCAAAATCTGAATGAAGAAGTTTGTGTAGCACTTATTGTTTGCAACTAATCGACGTGAATAATTGGATATCTATTATATACTTAAAACGATAGAAAACGAACGGTGTTGATTTGACAGTCTAAAAACTAAGCTGAATCAACGGTTAAGATTAGGCAAGTAATACAAGGCAAAAAACTGAAACACATTGATTTCGGTAGAAGTTGTGTATGTTAGGCAACACAGATTGGGTCGTTGCCGGATTGGGCAAGTACTAGATGTAAAAAAAAACTAAAACGGAATCATACGCCTCCATGCAGTCACCTAGCTAATTCAGGTGAATCACACGCCTCCAGGCAGCCACCTAGCTAATCCAGGTTTGTGTGTTAGCAGGAACCAGACGGAATTTGTCTTGGCGAGGACAATCTATCACATACACGTATGGACTCCTGTGCACGGTAGCTGTAAGCCAGAATCACATGATGAAGTCCGGACCAAGGACGCTAGCTTTAATAAATTTAGTATATGTGTCCTACAGTACGATGCTAATCAAAGTTACTAGCAGGTTCTCCAAACGAAAAAATGAAATGCACTAGCACACATACAAAGTATATTTACCGATTTATTTTTTAAAAAGTCAACTACATTCAAGACTTCAATACGGATAATTAGAGTCTCTTTGACTGGCAACATTAATAAAAATGTATAAATCAAAAAACACAGAATCACAATGTGATATCGACTCGAACTCTACATGACAAAATTTCTACAAAATTGTTTTTTTTGTGGGGATACAAAATCTTATTTCATTTCTTCGGATGAAAAAGTTAGTTGTTATCCACGACTGATGAATCTACTCTCTAAACAGAAACAATCAAGCTTAGTCAGCTGATTAAATGATCCATATCACTCTGCAGCCTAACAAAAGTAAATTGGATGTGCAAGTAACGGACTGATGAGTGAAGGGATACTTTTTTTTGCGGGGTGAAGAGATACATTCTACACGTACTAATAAAATTCTTCAATGAAATTCTTAAGGAAAAATCTAATGACATTCTTTGAGAAAAATAAAGAATCTTGCAAGAGGAATATACACGTATTAGCTACATAGATAAGACGATACTTAGTAGGTGAGGTTACCATTTCTTTTAGAAAAACACACAAACATTTATATTATCTTAGACATTAGTTGGAAGACATTATATTGCACAATGCCACTAAAATAATAATAAGGGGCCTATACTAGACATTACTGTTGGATATTACATTTTGCTTAAATGTCTCTTGAAAATTGTGGTTAAAAGACTGACACCGCCAATATATAGCTAGGCATGACATAAGTGGGCCACAATATGATTTTCACTTACACATGATAAAAAATCACTCGAATATACTAACATTAAATCATGATATAGATACCGGCTATAATTGTTTTCTTTTGACAAACGAGGGTGCATATTTTGTACTTTTTCCATAATATTTTATGTGATTTTTCAAGTCCACCTTCCCATACCAATATCCTAATGCTAATTTACGGATGAAAACACACAAGAAATCTAGCCGAACAAATGTGCAGCCACTTGAATATAGACCAGATGACACCTGCAAGGCTGACAGTCGCCCAGTGTGGTGCTTGATCAGAAGTTATTGTTATTGATGTAAGTGCCAACTCGGTATAAAGGGAACCGAGATGAAGCTTTATAAGATGAAGGGAGGTCGAGCCTATAATTTTACAATGGAGACGACCATGGAAGAATAGAACGAGAGGAAGGTGGCATAAGAGACAATTGACCTACCCATACGAAATTAGATGGCATGCCGGTTCACATTAGAGTCCAGGTGCATAAGCATCACAAACTCTTAAATGATGAATATTTCTATGTACATTATTTGAAGTACAACTTTAATTTTAAAGTCTCAAAAGTGGAATATATTTTTCAGCACAACATCAGAAATATTCTAAAACGATGATAGAAAGTTTCACCTAAAATATCGTTGTAATTTGTAATATCTGTCATGAGCACTCAAATAAGTATACTTTCAACTAAGTAGACAGCAAAAAACAATAATCTAGCCGCGCAAATGCGCGGGTGACCCCGCTAGTTATATTGAATGAGTAAGAAAGACAAGTAAAATTGTCAACAAACCTGGCTTGCAGTAGTAATCTGGGTCAATGTCACTACGACCAACAATCCAAAATGACTAGTTTCTGTTCCGAGGGACGGAATTTTGAAAACCCTGTGAACTTTCGAGGTACTAAAGATTACCGAAATACATCTGAACCATTAAGTGTAGGTAGCACTGAGCACACAACAAACCCTAATGACAGTCCTGCCTAATGAGTAATGAATCAATTAGAAAATGGGTGATGAGGAGTGGCTGCTAAGTGTTGAGGACGTATCTCAGGATAAATCGGGTTGTCTTGATGGGTGCTGCATGCCCGAGCCCTGAACGGACTGGGAAGGTAGGCACGGCAGCGCGCCCGGGCATCAGTGACGCTGTTGGGTGAGCGGCTCCTGGCCTCCTGTTAGTCTGGCGTCTCCTGCTAGAGTCATGCCGTCCGGGGACGGCAAGTCGCCGGCGAGGCAAGCGGCTGGGGGCGAGTAGAGATCGGAAGCACGCAGCAGAACAGAGGGGAATCGGGGCCTGGGACGACCCAAAATCCCAGGGTGGGCCGGCCCACCGTGGGCACCCTGTAGAGATACACACCCGAGCGGCGAACATGCATTTTCGAAACTAATTTAGGAACATTTAGCTGACCAATTAAACAACTTTTTTTTAATAATATCAAATTCATATTTGAACATCTAAGCTTGTTTAGCTTGATGCGTGGAGCAGTGTTATTATGACACAAAGCACGTATTCTGATCGTATAGTGATCATAAAAGGGGGAAACTCTAAGCATATTTTTTTAGCAAAAGAGGGTTTTCCCTCCGATTTCTATTAAAGAAACCACCATGGAACCAACGTGATCAATTAAACCCTAAGCATGATCAATTAAACCATATTATGGCTGTGCCATGGCAGATTTGAAGCTGCAAACCGGAGAAATGATATTTAGAATCCATTGTTTGCTTCGAACTAAGGACCAAGTTAAGATCTATTTTCTGGTTGAGATCAAAAAGTTGAGGAGATATGAAGTACCACCTCTCTTACGGCGCCGTGTAGGCATCGCGGGTGCGATGGCTGTCGGTGGCGTTGAAGCAGATCTGCGACGGTAGACGGGTGCATCGGGGGATAAGTCCCGTTGCGGTGGAAGAGAAGGTCGTGTGAGCGGCCCCGGCAAAGAGGACGACGGCGCCGATGAAGCGAGAGGACGCGATGCAAGGCTATTGGTCTGTCGCCGTGGATGAGAAACGTCCATCTCTAGCAGTGGACGACACGGTCTTGGTAGGCGCTCCAGCATGGTGGAGGATGGTGGCGATGGATGTGGTGGAGGACGGCGGCGATGGATGGCGTGGAGGACGGAGGCTGGTGTGGGCATGGGGTGTTCTAGCGCGGACGGTGTATGAATGGGAAAATGGAGGGAGAGGTACGGGGAACCATGTTTTTGGGACGCGCCTGTCTGAAATATGGGAAAGTTACGAACTTAGCCCCCATTTAAAATTTGGACGTCTCGTCGGTTGGGGATAGGACGGTAATCTCGCATCTCGCCAATATTTTCCCAGAGCGATTTCGGGCGAGGAGAGGGTGGTTGGCGCCCATGGTTGGCCCCCACGGTGTAAGAACGGGGCTGACAGGTAGGGCGGTTGTGTCACGTCTGAGTGAAGTTACAAACCTGCCCGTATTGAAAATATTTGCCTACATCGATTTCGGCCGAGTCGAGTTTGTTTTGCCGCCCACCATGTATGAATGGGGAATGGAGGGAGAAACAGAGGTCTTTCGGACGAGCTTGAATCAAATGTGTTTTTCCGCCCATGTTTGACGCCCACCGTGTCGGAATGGGCTCAGAGGCGGTCGTGTCATGTCTAATTGAAGTTACTAACCTATCCCTATTTAGATCAGTGGAAATCGGGCCGATGGATTGTCCGTGTAATGGGTAGACAGTAATTTCCATCTCCCAAACACTTGGCTTCGGGCAGCCAACGTGGGAGTGGGCATTTTGCAGCTTTTTCGAATTTTGGGACAATAAGCATCCACGTTTACCCTGGCAACTAAATTTGAATCCATTTTGTATTCCTATATGAATCTTTATAAATCGTTCTATGTGTTTTTATATATCTTCAAAAGGACGACAAAGATGTATTCCACTGTCCTATATGAATATGGTTTACAAATGTCGATACTCAAATTCCGAAACTAGTATCCAGTTTAAGGTGAATTTGAATATTTGGAACACTTCATGTCCAACTCAAATGTCACACGCAGCATAATGTGTACTCTCATTTAGATATGTACACAAGCGATGTATCAAGATTCAAATACCGAGTCAATCAACCAAGAATGTACAGAACTAACAGACATATAAACACTTATAGAGTATATGGATCAATAATATCAACTAACATACATAAGCCAGGCCGCTGTATTTTTTTTGCTACCACAACATCTTTTTTTAGCCAGCATCTCGGCCCTTTCCGATGCGTGCCACTTATGGTTCATTTATACTACTACTATTGCTGAATGCATATTCAGCCCGATTGGCATATTTGTAGGTCTGGCACAACAATCCAAATAAAATGTCTCCGAGTCTTATCAATTAACACAGACTTCCTCAAATAAAATTACAAACCAAAGAACAAAACAAAATTATTACATGATCTCTAAAACAAATGATTTGATTGATTACATGAACAGACAACACAAAGGTTATTCAACTATGAAAAGAACATTTCACCTATGATTTACCAAGTAGGAATTATCTGGTCAGTCTCAGCTTGCTTTGTTTTGAAATCCACCAAATATTTAATGGTTGTCTTGAGTACTGCTTGTGATTGTGTTGTTTGCTTCCTCAACATGTCAACTTCATCTCTAAGTGCAGAAGCAGAATCTCTTTCTACCACTAGTTTAGCCTCTAGAGCATCAGCAGTTGGCAATTCATAATGCACGGTTGGGCCGGTGCCACTGCTGTGGGATGATGCAACGTCCATGGGGACCTCGCTCTTTGATCTTGGGCTAACCTGTTTTGCCATTAAAGTTCCGATTGGATTCAGAAAAGTTGAAGTTAGCAAAACATCTCAACTGGGAGTTATAACAGCAAACCAGTTAAACAAACAAGGAATTAAAGAGTTTCAATTGGATGCTAAAAAGTACTTCCTCCGTCCCATAATGTAAGATATTTTTTAACACTATACTAGTGTCAAAAAAACGTCCTATATTATGGGACGGAGGGAGTAGTTATTAACATCATTGTAACTCGCTGTTGCAGCAGCAAAGCAGTTAAACAAACAAGTAGATATTTAAGTTAAGGCAAATAGGTAATTCTTAACAGTAAGTATCAAACACATAGATAGGCGCAGTCTACAATATGATTAACAGGCTGTGCCATTATGTAATCAGTAGCAAACTAAATTAAGCCAAGCAACGTAATTGAACAATTTTGCAATAAGTGGCTAATAAAATTCCGAGAAGCAGGTAACTAAACTTACGCTAGTTCTTTAGGCACACTGCAACTTCTTTTTCGCTTACAAGGTTGTACAAAGGAGTCCATGGCATCAATTGCTTGGATACACAGTCCCAATACTTCTTTCTTCCCACACTGCATGGGTAAGTCGAATGGTTAATCTGGTAAGATGGTGCGTCCTTGATATGTTATATGAGGACGTGTAGTCAGACTAGTTGTAGCCAAACACATCACACTGGCATCCTTCACATTATTGGCGAACTCAGTTCATAGAAAAAAGCAATTCAACCATTCTGTGGGTAAATCAAAAGCGCCACTAGAATATTTTTCACTATCCAATCATACACGCAAAAAGGGGAGACGCCACCATAGGGGCTGGTATGGGCGGCCGCCTCTGGTGGCTGGAAAGTATGCACCTAGCTTGAGTCGTCCAGGTTGGCCCACGCTAGTTTTGTTCGTCCCAACGCACGAGCAGGCAATGTAAAAAATGAAGAAAAATGTTTCAATTTGGATGGGACAATAACAAAAGTGCAAGGAAGGCCCTATAGCAGGCTCGCGGCCCAAACGAGCGCCTCCCATATCGATCGACAGCAGGAAAAAATCCCAATTTATTCGCTCCAGCCTCCAGTCTAGTTCGCTCCTAACCCAGCCGCTGCTGGACAGACCGACACAGCACTTCCTCGCGCCCTCGTTGGAGGGTGGTCGCTGGGCTTCAAGCGGACGGAAGGACAAGAAGATGAAGATCCAACCCTGGGTGTAGCCTGCATGGGAGGCAGCAGCGGCAGCATGGGCATGGCATCGAGCTTGCGCAAACGGACAGTCGCAGCTTGCAAGAGTAGCATGCGCAACGAGCAGGTACATCACATCCCTGATTATATCTAATTCAACTCTTCAATTTCTGGCCAATAGTTAAACCTGACGGTGTTGTAAAACTGCTTGTATGTAGGGAATCTATGAGAAAATGAAACCAATTTCTACTTATTTTATAACTCCCCCAATCAATACTGAACTGACTGAATCTGATGTATCTAATCAAGTGTCCGGTGCAAACATACAAGCTCATGTTGTTCTTGAGCCTGAAGTGTCTAATGAACAGACTGCTAATGAAGAATTTGATGCAAACATTTTACATGCTCCTGGTGATGAATATATAGTGTCTAATGAGGGATCTAATGCAAGCATTTTGCAAGCTCATTGAAGGATTTAGTGTCTAATGAAGATCTACTATGTTGAGAGAGACAGAGATTTGCAGGCATTGATGACAAGCAAATTATAGTGCATTTTCATAGCTTGAGGAAACATCGAGGCCATCTACCAGAAAGTCCCCGTATCATGACAACATAGCATAAATACTTTTCTAATCTGTTGTTTGAAACTATTGGCATACTTATGCAGGATAGATATATTGATATGCAGTTTGCGCACTGGTTATACATGCAATTAATCTTCGATATTTTCAGCCAGAGAACGAATAATTCAGGCAGGTACATACCATGTTTGTAGTCCTTGTACACCATGTTGCATTTTGTGTTTTTTGGTGCTTGCATCTTTAGTGTTTATAATCTGAACTACTTTGGATCATTAGCTGGTTTTCAAAGTGCACGTAGCTTCACATTTCTCAAGTTATGTTGATTGCCGGAGTGCAAGTGCCTTCGTATTTTTTAAGTTAAATGTTCGCCCCTGGTAACTTGAATTCATGGATCAGCCACTGCACACAAATCATACATGAATGCCAGTACGAATTAAATGAAATGCAGGGACTTACGCTAGCTCGTTGTACGGGCTCGCTGCAGCTCTTCTTGCACTTGGGATGTTCCATGTATAAGTCCATGTTACCACTTTCTTGGATGTGCAGGCCTTGTGCTCCTTGCATCCCCCTCTGCATTTTTGACATGGCGAATGGTTGATCAAATAAGAGGAATCTACCTTGATGTTGTACCGGAGGACAGATACTTACAAGGTTATACGGGTGTGCAGGATGTGTACCAGAACCCGTAGCCCTGTCATGCTTCGCTAAAAAATGGATTTTCTTGTTTCAGATGATATCTCCAGAAGAACTAAGAGTTAAAGTCAGAGTTGCAGAGGCGTGTAAGCTAAGAGAGCAGTGAAAGGATATCCAAACATCGTCAGAACAGTGCGCAAGGGAGTGATGTGTGGATACCTAGTACGGGCCGGCGTTTGGGCATGCTCGCCTAGCTAGAGTGCGGGTCACTTCAGAGCCATTGTGGGTGATGCGCTGGCGTTGGCTGGCCACGCCCGGATGCAGATCTTCAGTAGCAGCGAAGCGCTATGATGCGGTGGACGAGACCGTTGGTGAAGCCCCAACGACCTCGGGGGGCAGAAGTGCGACGATGTGCTCGGTGAAGTAGCCCCGGTGAGCTGGGAGACGGCGTCGGTGAAGCGCACCTGATGCAGTGGAACTCGGTGCCTGTGAGGCACGTCGGTTGCGGTGGCTGACGTTGTCGGTGGACCACCCGGTGCAGTGGACGAGGGCGTAGATGAGGTAGCTCCGGTGCGGTGGTGAAGCGCGACCGTCGTCTTTGTCGTCATCGTCCGGCACAAAGGTGGGGGACGGTGGGGAACGGTGGGGAAAGAAACGAGACGAGGGGTGATTCGAGGGATGGCGGCGAATTAGGGATTTGAGCAATCTGGGCGTGGAAGGGGACGGTGGAGAAGAGAGATTTTGCAAGGCTGGAATTGGGGCCGCCAGATATTTCAATCCGAAACGTGGAAGCGCGAACTTATATTGTTGTCGTCCTTTTTTTGGGGGGAGGGGGGTGGGTGGCTGGGTGCTACGCGTCCGTCCGACACACGCGACCACCCCGACAGGACTACGCTTCGCTGCTTAAGGCACATGTCTTTGTGTCCATGACATGTGGGCCCAACAGGTGGCTGGCCCACATTTCAGTCACCCAAGGGCCATTGCCTTTAAGGCACCGAAGCAGCGTCCACCACGACACGACCCTGGTCTGCCTGGTGCGCCTACATTTGAGAATGCAAACGAATCTTCTTTCACTTGCAAACGAATCTGTATGTATTACCATGCCCATGCTTTCCTTGCAATAATTAGTCATTCGAAACGAGATACTCCATACGTTCACTTTTGTAAGTCGTTTCAGACAACTTAAAATGAACTGTTTTGCACATTGTCTGAAATGTCTTCAAGGTCTTATAAAACAAGTGATTCCACCTTATCTTGGTGGAGCAGTGCTATATAATCTAACTGCATGACTTTACACAAAATCTATTCTATATTTACATATTACTATGTTGCTTCTGAAGTACATGAAAATTATATTATATTGTTTTCTTTCTTTTTGTTATTTATTTATAACTCACATGCAAATAGAGCTCATACTTTTCTATCCGCCTTATAGTGATCCCGTATTAGAGAAGTCTGTGTTTTTGTGCATGTGGTGGTGTTTGTAATATTCAGAATTTTAAAATAGAGACATTTCTTTATCTACATAATAAATTTTTATTTTGCCTATGAATTTCATATTGAATGGTCAAATTCGTGGATTGCAATTTTAAATGTCGTCTCTAAGTCAGGTGAACAGCAACATTGCATAGTTTAGGTCAAGGAATTATTAAGTACAATTCGACTTATATTTGTTGCTCTGATATAAGCAATTGCATCACAACATACATGCAAGTATATTCAGCTTGTGTATGGATCAACCCATTGTCTCTTTTTTTATAACCGTACTGCTTAGCTGTCAATTTTCTATCTTATCCGTTAAATAAGAGCGTGCGATATAATACACATAGTCATTTAACATTATTTAGGCCAATTTCATTTTTCTTTTTACATAAATTTGGGCCTGTTTTGGGGAAATTCTGGGCATAAGGTCTGAACTTATTAGCATTATTGTTTTTGCCATGGCGCCAGTACTACGTGCGCCTTAGGGGCATGGGACTCTGTATGCATGTATGTTGGAAGCATCAGGTACGTTTTTCCTTGTAGAAATCTGATTGTTGATGTATTGGAATCGGGCTGCCCTTATATTTTCCTTGCAGAAATCGGCTGGGCTACCACAACAATTAGCTAAGATCGGCCGGCCGGCGTACAATTAGTTCACTGTGCTCGTGCCGGACCCTTAACACATATATCTACATCACGGATACATATCGTAGTTTTTTTTTATATCACGTCTCATATGTTAAAAGGTGTACACATTATTGTTGTACGTAACTTTTAGATCTTTTAATCTGAACCGTTATAATCTAAATCAAAGTAGTATATTTTTTAAGTCTGTGTGGATGAACATGGTGTCTTGTTGACTTACGTTTTAATTATATAATAGAATATTAAATTAATATTTGATTATTACTTCTTGGTTGTACCAAAGTTGACTGACCAAAAACTGATAAACACTAATTATATTTAACTTGTCATGTAAAATATATTTTATTTCACTTTTTTTTAGGATTATGGGGGGGGGGGGGGGGGGGGAATTAGTATATTTGAATCGTAATAATATAGTAAAATTTACCAGCTGTGCCTATGTTTATCCCATTCTGTTTAGAGAGTCAACTGAAAATCATGTTGCTCATGCAATACGCTCCAAAAATTAAATTTGAACGCTCGTTTGTAGATAATTGCATTTTTTGCATATAAAATATATTCCGTGATTTAGCTATTTTTGGAGGCATATGAAATTTCATAATGTGTTAATTAATATACTACGTACACTGTCACTTGCTTGGCAGCAGCCTCAGCATCCGTGCGCATGTGAGATCGTGTGGAGCATGGGGTGGTCATGGGGCTTGACTTGCTGCTTTTATGGTAGCTATAAAACTCTAAGTATGCATGCACGGTCGATATAAATTCTTAAATATCCGTATACTTCTCCAAGCCATAATAGGTTTGACTTTCCTATGGCCGTACGCTGGAGTAAAGTAGGAGTCTTTGTATCCCACGACTCTGACTTGCTCCATTCAAATTAATATAACTTGGTGAAATTAATATAACTTGGCGTGTTAAGCTATGCTGCTCCGATTGCTTTCTTTTTCTATATCTTTCAAGTTATGGTTGAAACGTTTTTTTGGTACGTGACATGTCCAATTGTTTGTTCACAGTAATATTTGTATGTAACGTTTAAATCTTTAATCTCAGCCCTTAATCTCTAGAATTAGTGGTTAAGATAATTTAATCTGTGTGGACAAACGTAATGGCTTGTTTGTCTCTTCTTTTAAGTATATAATAGATGGAACATAGGGAATACTATAAATTAATTAATGAGGAGTTATTTGAAAAAAAATCAAAACGGTACCCACGCTAATGTGGATTATAGTGTGTGACATAATTAGTTATTTGAATTAGAGTGTGTGTCATGTAGTTAGTTATTTGAATTAGAGTGTGTGTCATGTAGCGATCTCCAATTCTAACGTGGATTTCCCATTTCACTGTATCCACGCTACTTTTTTAATACAAATTCATATGTATATGGTGAACACCATGGTAGTGAGCAAACTTTTGGATGGATTCAAACATATGACCTACAAAATAGCACAACAAATTGAGTCAATGTCAACTTTTCAAAACTTAGTATGGCAAGAATTCGAAATAATTACCCATATGCTTGGTCCTTGGTTCAAATCTTACAATGTGCACCGAATTGAAACATCGATATTAAGTCTCGTACTATGTACATTCAAATGTTGTTTTTAGTCCCCCCCCCCCCCGCACAAACGCTACATACTACCTGTATCGGTCAATCTTCCTCTCCTAACCACCTTAGCAAGCTATCGGTTTCCAACACACGTTCATTCTTTCTCTCCATGTTTCGATCTCTAAGTCTCTCAACTACACAACCCCTTTTTCCACTCCTGTTACTACATGTATTTACCTCACAAACACGCCATTGCACATGCCGAGCTCTCTCTCTCTCGCCCCTCTCCCTCTCACCCTCTGGCGCTAAATACATGCATTGCCTATCTAGCCCCCCCGACCTCTCGTGCGCACGAACGCACGTTGTATATCCAGGTCACTCCGTCAGACTGTCTCACTCTTTCTTCCGCACAGCAGGCCACACTCTCTCAATCTCGCTCTCTTTATCTGAGTCTCATTTAACCTCGTTTTCTTTCACACACAAATGCTATATCTCCCTGTTCGGGCCTCGATCGACACACTCTATACTCACTCACGCAGATTGTCTATCTAGGTCAGTCCATCCAAGCCGCCGCCACTCTTTCGACCTCATGGTGGGCCACGCTCACTCAATCTCTCTCTCTCTCTCTCTCTCTCTCTCTCTCTTTGTGTGTGTGTGTATGTCTCGATTTACCTCGCTCTTTCTCGGACAAAAATGATATATCACCATGTTTGAGCCCAATTCGACCTATTCACATTGTATACTCTCTCACGCACATCGTCTATCTAGGTCACTCTCTCCAACCCGTCTCACTCTTTCGATCGCACGGCGACCCTATGTGATCGGTTGACCTTGCTTCCTCCCACGCACAAAATATATCTACACGTCTGTGACTGGATCATCTCTCAAGCTCTATCTTACAGCCCTCACCCTTACCAAAAGCTCAATCGAACAATATCTCTCCGGAGCATATATATATATTTGTTCAATGAATGTCGGACCACACTCACTTTGTCTCTCTATCTATATGTCTCTCGATTGACCTCGCTTTCTCATACCGTATCTTCCACGCGTTGAAGCTACTACCTCTCCATCCCTCGCAAAGCCGGAGCTATTTACAT
Source organism: Triticum aestivum (assembly GCF_018294505.1). Lineage (NCBI taxonomy): Eukaryota > Viridiplantae > Streptophyta > Magnoliopsida > Poales > Poaceae > Triticum > Triticum aestivum. Next base: position 672,962,927 of record NC_057813.1, on the reverse strand, counting down.
TGCGAGGGGCACTCCAACCTTGGATTAATTTGTGTAGGCATTTATTCCGGTCGGTTTAGATTGTATTTTCGTAGCATTCGGCCCACAACTACTCCAAACACCGTTGCAACCCATGCAACTCCCCTAGTTGATTTCCCTCTGGCTCGGTCATCGCTCTCTCGCACGTCCTTTCTCACCTTCAACGTCGCACCATGGTATTATTGAAAAAAACTATGTTGTTCTCTTTAATTCTTTACCTAATAATAAAGCAAATTGGGTTTCTTTCGTCCGTCATGGAATTTTTTCAGAAAAGTCCCTCTATTTCAGAGAATTCAACCCACAGTCCTGTTTTAAGTTAAAACGAAGTGTTATTTTCGTATTTTACACAAAAGTCCCTGTCTTTTCTTGAAATCAACCCGCCGTCCAGATTTAAGTCACACCCGAACTGTTATTTTACATTTTTTGAAACCCCCCCTGATGTTTTAGGTAATTCATCTGTGGATCATATTTAAGTCAAACAAATGCTTTTTAAAATCATCCATATCTTTTAAACCGTAACTCCGATTTGAACATGTTATATATGAAAATTGATTAGAAAAATATGTAGAATATGAATATGAGATTACTTTTACCTGTTAAGTATTTTTAAATATTATTTTGGAATATATTTGAGTCAAAACCAAATGATTTTCTAAATTATTTGTATCTTTTAAACTGTAACTTCGATTTTAATATATTCTATATGAATTTTTATTAGAAAAATGTGTGGAATCTAAATATGATGTTAATTTTACCTGTTAAATATTTTTTTAAATATTGTTATGGAAGCAAACTTATAATTTATAGTGCAAGATCCGTTTTTTTCATGCCGACGGCTATCCGGATTGCAAATAAATACCCCGCTATAACCACATACGGAAAAGAAAACATCGATAACTACACGTGCATAACTCTGAAAAATGTTGCAAGGGAAAACAACAGATTTCTCATCGCGAGAGTGAGAGAAAGCAAGCGAGAGAGGGGGGGAGAGGGAGAGAGAGACACCTTAGGATTAACCATATTCAGCACATGTTTTGTTTTGTTTTGTGTGAACACTGAGGCCATCGCCGGCGAGGGTGAGAAGGAGGATAAGTGGCAAAGGGCTCGCCTCCCGGTGAGTCTGGTCAAAGGGCTCGCCTCCCGGTGAGTCTGCACAGCGGTATGCTTGCACGCCTTCCTGGTAGCCGGCGCAGCGGTCTGCTCGCACACCTCCCGTCGACTCACACGCTTGCTGGGACGGCACCTGCCGATGAGAAGCGGGGACTCGTGGCGGCACGTAAACGCCCATGGTTTCAATAGTGAAAGCGTTTGCCTTAACGTGACATGTCTTTTCCCTCAAAAAAAAGTGACATGTCTTTGTTCCAGAATACCTTGGCTCTTCATTTGTGCAACTTGTCATAAGCAGCTTGTCTCGAATTGACGAAAAAACTTACGGAGTAATATTTGTGCCATATCACGTGACCATGCTCAGTTTCAAGAATTTATGCTCCCTTTTGGATTTTCTGAAATTTAAGACCCAGGATTCGAAACAATATCATAACCTGCATCATGCAATAAATTTTCAAGCCGTACATCTGTCATGTTGTATTTCTTAAGAAAGGATTTGGTCAAACATTTTGCTTAGTTAAACCTCCTTTCTGGTTTATAGGGCTCAATTCAAAAATCTCACCAACCAAGGTAGATGGTGAGTGGTGGAACAATTGTTGTAGTTTGCAAAACCACTCAATTAATGCGCTTGTTTTCCTCAAAAATTGTGTTTATGAATGCATTAATTGCAATGCATGCATGCATAAAGTACATGCATTGGTCAATTTTCTCTTAATACTTGCATATAATGATTTATTGCACCTTGAAATCTGAACATGTGATGGGGAACAACCAAATTGAGACTTATAAAATGGGAAAACTAAAATTTTGAGATAAGCCCTATAAACCGGAAAGGAGGGAGTAAAAGGATAATCCCTCCGTACCAGTGCATTGCCTGATATATTAACTCAAGTACTAGGCACGAACAAAAAAAGTACTAGGCACGAACAAACGGGCTCAAATCTGTGCTCATCCTGGTGTAGTAGTAGTAGTACTAGGCAATGCAGTTGACGGGTGACATTGACGAGCGGCGACCAAGGGAATTGAACCGTGCCCGGCACGGTAGGTAACGTTGTCTAGTTACTAAAGCATCCCTCCGTTGTTCATCGGTAGTCATTATGGACCGGGGACATGAGGGGAATTTCCTAGGGCTGGAATTCTGGCCGCCAGATATTTCGACTTGAAACGCTGAGGCTCAACTGGTTGGGGTTGCCTAATGTGCGTACCGCACACCACCGAAGGACACGAGCCCGTTTTTTTAAGGATCAACACGAGCCAAGGTCTAGCGGGTAAGCCGTTGGGTCCTACCATTTTAGAATACGAAAGGAACCTTTTAAATTGCCGGACGAATCTATGTGTATTACAATACCCGTATTTTCCTTGCAAATACTAATCTCAACGTGCTAATTGATTTATGACGAGTCGTTGAATTAGAGTGAATTTATGATATAGTGATCTCAACGTGGATTTCACATTTCATGGTATCCCTAGTAAGTTTTCCAATGCAAATTCAAGTTTAAAAGATGAAAAATATGGAGGTGAGAAAACTTTGTATGTATCAAGCATATGACCACACACACACACACACAGACACACAGACACACATGCATGAACACAACAACAATCCAATAAGTATAGTGCATCTATTTTTCCAACCCATGCATGTATGACACGAGTTCAAAAATACTCCTTATATTCCTAAATATTAGTCTTTTAGAGAGTTCAACAAGTGACTACATACGGAGCAAAATGAGTGAATCTAGACTGTAAAATATGTCTATATACATCCGTATGTGCCACTCCATTTGAAGCCTCTTAAAAGACTAATATTTAGGAACGAAGGGAGTAAAATGTAAGACACCCATGGTCCTTAGTTCAATATTTAAAATGAACATGAAACTGAAACATGAATATTACGTCTAGTACTACAGTACATGCAAATGTTGTGTTTAGGCAGAGCTATGATTGTCGGCGGTCAACCCCTCGACCTTAGATAAAACTGTGGAGCTCTGTTTAGGGTTGTTTAGATTATATTTGTTCCCACCCTCCCAAGCACCGATTGGTTGTGCACCCCGCACCCCTCCTCCACGGGAGAATATCATGTGCCCCCATACCTTACATGCTATATGCCGATACGAGTTGCTTGGAGCTTGTAGATCTGAGATATAGCAGCTCACATGATGTGTCTTAATTTTTTTGCAGAAAACCTTGATGAGTTTGAGAATTGCACACAATTTGTAGAAAAACTACTTAGATGCCCTTTAATCCCATATCCAACGACCTCGAAGCTCGTATAACCGTAGCATCTAAGATGAATGAGGACATCATATTCTCCTGTATGTAAGAATATCATGTGCCACCACACCTTAGATGCTTTGGTGATACAAGCTCTTCGGAGAAGTTGGATTTGTGACCCAACACCTCCTCGGTGGTTCGAATGGTTTTTTGCAGAAAAGCCCCAAAATAGTTTGGCCACTACTTACAAGCACAAAGACTGCTCAGATGCCATTGGATCTCAGATCAAAGGACCTCCAAGCTCGTATCACCATAGCATCCAAGCTGCGATAGCACCTTATGTTTTCTCGCACAAGAGAGTATGAGGTGCTCCCGCACCGTAGATTCTATGGTGATACGAGTTCACTGAGATCTAACGGCCCACAGTAGGAGGTTTGAATGTTTTTGCAATATACGGCTGATAGAGTTTGGGAAATGCGCAGAAAGTACAAGTACTATGCATGTGCCATCTGATCACTGATCATACGACCTAGATGCTCATATCACCGTACCGGGTAATTAAGCTACGGGAAGCACCTAATATTAGCACCGAGGAGACGTTGGATCGAAGATGCAGTGGCACACATGAGGCCTGAATGTTTTATTTGCAAAAAAAAACTTTGGAGAGTGTGGAACTTGCGCATAATTACAAAGACTACTCCCAAGCCATTGGATCTCACTTCCAACGGTGTAAAAACTCGTATCACCCTAGTATCTAAGCTGCGGGGTGGATGTGATTTCTATGCCGCTGTCACTTTTGTTTGTAAACTTGCAAAATACATGTAACTTGTGCCGTTACTTGTCTAACCGCGCAAAGTGTTTGTTCAAAAAAACCATCCTACACTGAAATATCGGAACAACACACGGGGGTCCCACTTGTCATTAATCAAATTTGGACCTAAAACTAACAAATCTGAAAGACGAGATTCGAACTGGCAACCTGGACTACAAAGCGTAAGTCGATAGCCTGAAAAAACGAATGGTTGTTGGCTTTGTACCATAACTTGATTTTATAAAGTACTTGCATTGAGTAGAGTAGAGGGAGTGCCTCGTCAACACGTGCATGACCGTTGTCTCACTTACGGGTGGTCCCAGGTCTGCGATCTCAATCTCTCTTCTCTCCATCGTCTAACCTTTGCACGGGCACACACGAAGAGCGGCGCTAGCTTGCCGTGGTGTTATTACAACTAAAAAAAAGCTTGGAAAATAAAATAATCGACTAGAACAAGAGACGTTGCGGCTGGTCAATACGGAGCTAACCATGCCACGTTTACATGATGAAGCTGTGTGGCTAGTGGGGTGTTTTCGACCGACTGGTTGGGTCCCGAAATCGAACCATAGGTACTACGTATGATACAGTATATTTTTACACGCACATTTTTCCTTCGTGCTGAGATGTGGCACACCCTACAACACGGTTTCGGGGTCCTCCCGGGTGGTCCACACATATATTCTTCCTAACGTGGGACGCCCTACCGCGCGTTCTCTGGGTCCTCCTCAGTCGTAGCGCCGAAGCAAGTAAATGAGTCGTCAAATCACGAAAGACCACCTTTCCCGCCGAGTACATCAGTGAAGCATGATGGCTAGCTAGTTGGGCTAGTTCGACCGATTAGCTAGGCCGCCGCCACATTTGTTTTTTCACCCCTTTGTTTATCTACTTGCCGACAGGTAAATTTAAATATCCACCACGGCGTTGCTATGGTGTTTGGGTGCGACAGGATTTTAATTTTTTTGATTGACGGGAGCAGGCGTGGCAGGATTTTTAATTTTTTGATTCACGGGAGCAGGCGCGGTAGCAATTAGTCACGATGACTCCGCCTGTAAAAACCAACAACTCCCTGATGTGAGATGTCATCGACTGGTGTTTTATCGTGGTGAAAACCAAAAGATTCCCCGCTCCTCGGCTGGCTCCCTCTGCCTTCCCGTAGATTGCATTGCCTTTCAGCCGTTTCGCCCCCTTTGCTTCCTCTCCCCATTGCTTCTACCTAGTGCCATGGTGGCGCAGCAGATCACAGAGTCCGAGGTGAGGCGCCTGACACAGGATCTCCATGCCAAGGATGTGAAGCTCAGGGCCAAGGACGTGGAGCTCCGTGAGCTCAAGGAGGAGATGAGTGCCATGCTCCTCCATTATGTGTGGGAGTTCACGGAGCTTCAAAAGCGGCAAACGTCCACCACAAAGATGCTCGAGGCGTCGGCGGCGTTTCTGCAGAAAGTGGGAGATACAATAGGCCGTCAGGGGAGCCGGCTGGAGCGTGAGCGGGCCGATCGTGATGAGGTCTAGGATCGCCTCAGCAACCTGGTGAACCAAGTTGCCAGGCACGTGTTGCGGCTGCGCGATGCCTGCCATCGTGCCAGCGCGACGATGCAGGCCGTTGGGCTAAACCCGTTCGACCACCCGGTCGACTTCAACGAGCTGCGGCTTCCTGACCTGGTCTCCTTCTTCACCTATATCTCCGAGGAGCTGAGCCGTCTCCGCGCGATGGTGGGGGCTGAGCTGGACAAGGAGGGGTTGCACGCTGCCGTCGCCATTGCCGGGAGAATCCTTTCAGGGCTCCGTCACCGGAATCCATTCGTGCCATTTGACGCCGTCTTTGACGAGCTGGCTCCCGTCGACCGGGAGCGGGCTCTGCGGGTGGTTGCACCCTGCATCACCAACGTTGTGCGCCTCGAGAAGAAGAGGGAGTTCGGTGGTGTTTAGGCGCCCTCTGCATGGGCATGTCCATGTCTCGGCACAACATGACCGTTGGATCAAACTCAGACGGTGCAGATCCGTCACTTTAACACAAAGCGTGTCGGTGTTTTTGGTTGCATTCTCATCTCAACATAGTTGTTTCCTCTTTGTGTATTTTTGTCAACCTACTAGTGTGGACTCATGCACCCTTCATGCACTCTGCCAAACACCCAAAAGTGGGTCGAGAAGGGAACTTTTGCTCCCATCCCGTGCACCCTTCATATACCCTGTCTAACATTATAGGATGTGCTTCATATGGTTCATGTTTCATGGAGTACTGTAGCACCGTACTCTCCGTGCACTGTGGACCTAGTTCTGTTAACATTGATCTCACCGTTCATTCTCGACCGGACAGTCAAAAAAGCGGTACTATGTTACATATAGGAGTAGTTGACATGCGCACAACACAGCAACAAGATTGTGTAGTACTTACGTATGAACCACTGCATATGCCTAGTAGTAGGAGCACTGTGTATGTTCAAGTGGCTGCCGTGTTTCGCACTCCTCCGTCGTAAGAGTGGAAACACTTGCTGTAATCATTTTTTTCTTCAGAATGAAAAACAGTGGACACGCTCTACCGTGCGGATCCTCCTCCAGCCATGCACTAAATTACTCACTTTCGCCGACGTGTGGGACAGCCAGCACCTGGGTCCACCAGCCATGCACTAAATTACTCCGTAGTAGAGTGACGGTAGACTACCCCGATCGAACCGCCGTAGTAGTTCCCAATGAGTCGTCAAATCACGAAGCCCCCCTCCTTTCCATTAGTAAGTTGGACGGACGAAGCAACCATCATTTCACTCTTCTCTCTCAGCTTCCTCTCTTGAAGAAAACCCCCACTCGCTTCGCTTCTCCCACATCCCGTTCCTCCTTTCACTCTTCTCTCTCAGCTTCCTCTCTTGGATGGACACCGGAGCACCGCCCGACGTGATGTCTATGGGTTTGGCCAAAACCGTCGAGGCTCATGGTACGAAGAAGCGCAAGCACCCCGCCGAGACTACTGCAGACAAGCTCAAAGCCATCGCCCTGTCCAAGCCCCCCTCTCTGGGATCCCTCATTAAGCAAGTCCAGGTAATGTCTCTTGTTGATGATATTTTTCTCGATCTTGGTCCTGTTTTTTCATCTAACTCGCAGTACTAGTACTGGTAGCACAACTTTCTGGGTGATCTTGCATGTGATTTTAGTGTGCCAAATGACAGTTCTAAATTGCTCTTTTGACCAAAACATGCGAGAGGTTGACACTGATTTCTTATAGATTACTTTCAAGTACTCCCTCTGTCCCAAATTTATTGTCTTAGATTTGTCTAGATACGGATGTATCTAATACTAAAATGTGACTTGATACATCCATATCTAGACAAATCTAAGACAAGAATTTTGGGACAGAGGGAGTACTTTATGAACATCAATGCTACCTTTTAAGAGGGTATATTTGCCTCAGTAACTTGTGTTATGGATATTGCATGTAATCCCTCTGCTCTCATGCCTTTGAAGACATGTTCTAGTGTATTTGTTCACTCATTTCTGTGCATATATGTAGTCATATATGGAGTATAATATCGAAAATCATCTTATATTTCTAAACGGAGGTAGTAATGAAATATTTGAATTAGAAGCAGGTCCACGGTGGAGATGAAGTTCCCAAAGTCATGTCGTGTGAACTGGAAGACCTTGATGATGAGTTCTACTGATGAGCTATCCAGCTGCTGTGTCCTTGTCGCCATGTGTCCTGAACTAGTGTTTTCATGTAGCATTGTTGTCAGGCGTGTTCTCGAGGCTGTACTTGACCACGACAATTTCCTGGCTGTGCCTTCGATTACGAAGGGTGTGGTTCTTGTAAAGCTTCCAAACAAATCTGATGCGGCCTGTCTTCATCATTATGTTTATGAGTGGAAAGACTATTCTGTTAGGTTCTCCAAGGTTGACAAGATGGTGATGGTGCACGTAGACATCTCACATGAAGTCCATAGCCTAGTCAGTTATGCGGGGTTCATCCCGTAGATCGGTGGCAAGAAATAGTCTGCAGAGTTTAGTTAGTGCAACTTTGCTTGTTTGTAGTAAGTACTATTGTTCAGTACTTGATTTGTGTTTGTGAACCCTGTATTGTTTATTAGTACTGCCGCTTTTGGTGTGTGGTTAGTCCTGAGAACGGTCTATGTTAATGTCTGTCCACTCAATTCAGTCTGTACATTTTGAAGTATCCAGATCATATTTTTTGTGAGGATGGTTTATCAATTATTGTTACACTCCAATATCTGTATGCATTGCAGGGTTTATCGCACCCACCAGGATTTCCAGTCCCATGGATGTTCGGTCCATATGATTTGTCACGACCTTTGGACTGTCCTGCTTGTGGGAGTAGGCAGGGCCCCTGCATGCCACGCGTAGTTGGACAATCAATCTTCTGTTTAGTACTTTAACATAGTGATTTCCTGGTAAGGATTCACTCGTGTCACATCAAGTAAATCTTATTGATTTACTGTCTAAATCTTATTGATTTAATGTCATGTTTTCTTTCTTTTCCTGCAATTTTACGATGCAGGTTTTGCCATGTGACATTCATCACAGAATAAACCGTTTGGTTTGCTCTACGATGGCTATTTTGGCAGGTTTCACTTCTTATGTTGTGTCAGTAATGAAGGCACTGTCCATCACTTATATTACTGGAAAAAATTGTATCAGTCTGTTGTCTGAGTACAAGCTGAATCCCTATGATGAACAGCAGTTTGGTTTAACAAAAACGCCAGAATTAGTGCTTCTCGCGTTTAAAAGAAATGAAGAAAAAAACTGGATCACGGTCACGGATCCTAGTCAAGTTAGTAAGCTGATCATAGCAGACTAGACACGATCGCCACTGTCTCGCACAGATCGAGCACCGGCAGTTGCTCTAGCACTAACAGCGGCAGCAGCTCAGTCTGATCCAGCTAAGGATTGGGCACCGACCGCGTCAGCGGATCAGTCTGATCTACCGGAGGATCGGGCATCGACACCGGCACCAGCTCTACAAGGAGCACCATCTCCGGCAGCAGCAGCGGCTTCGGCACCTGCACCAACACTTGCACTTGCATTTGGTCCGGCCGGTGCAGTTGCACCGGCAACAGACTTGGCTGCAGTTCGCACTTCATATACCAAAGTCCTTACAAAAACTGACATGTCCACCTTCTTGGTAAGCATTGGCCGCCCAAGTGCTTCGTTCTTTTTTCTTTCCATGTTGTTTCACATGATTCACTGTGTTGATCTAACTGTTTGGGTATGTCTTCTTGTTTTCAAACAGAGAATTCCTAGAGCAACGAGGGAGTCGTTCAACAATCCGGGTGACCGCGGCCAAGTTTCTCTTACCATGCGCAACCTTGGTGTTAATGAACCTGCTCAATATACCGTAAGTACAAAGGATGGTCGCATGATGATTGATGCTAAAGGATGGCCAAGGTTCAAATCTAAATCATACCTTGCGGTAGGGGATGATGTCAAAATCGAACTTTCTCGGCAAGGAGAGCTGGTCCAAATCAACTTTGAAATTCTTCAGTAGCAGCACGCAACTGCCGAACTGATCTATCCTCTGAGAGATTTTGATGTAATAATCTGGCATGGTGAAACAAGTGTCCGATGTGTATAAGTAGTACGACAGTATTATTTATCACATGGTATATCGTTGATAGAATTGCAACTCTGATTGCTGGTTAGGAACTGTCGTTTGATTTCATTCCAACAGCTGTCTTGTTTTATTCAATTTTGTGTATTCGCCTTGCGACAGCATCTAAAACCAGCGCAGTACCGATCGCTTGCAATATGAAAACCGCTGAGGTAGAACACATGGGCCCCCAAACATGCAAGGTGGGCCTGCGGCCCAAAGTCCAGAACCGTGAGCCTATCTGAGTATTATATTTTCAGCTGAACCCCCATAAAAAAAGCTGAACCCCCATAATGCCCGTGCATTGCAGAGGGAGTATGTTTCTCGGCAAGGTGAGCCTATGATATAAAAGATTTGTATATTTCTTTACAGAGGGAGTATCTCTCTGTCAAAAAATATATCTATGTGTAACTACTTACTCCTATCTTTCTACTGCCTTTCGCTGATATGTGGGGCAACCGGCAACGGGGTCCACGTGCCATATGCACAAATTAGAGTGCACAACTTCACGATAGATACACCCCGGTCGTAGCGCCGCAGTAATGCCCAATGAGCCGTCAAATCACAACCCCCCCTTTCCAGCTTTAGCAGTAAACTGGACAGACGAAGCGGCAATATTTCACTGGGCCTGAATCCCCTTCTCCCTCGTCTGCTTGTTCAGAGAAAACCCCCGCTCGGCGATTGCATAGGTTTTCTCATGGAGAACCAGGTACGAATTCTTCATCCATCCCCGATAAATCCAAGTCCCTTGGTCGCAGGTAATCCTAGGATGATAGCCGCCGCCGTTGATGCATTTTTCTTCGTACTGAATCTAGTGTGTTTCAGTTGCAGTGCCCAAAGTGCGAGTACCGTATAGATTTCTATGCCCACGGCGAGACGCCACACTTGTTCCTTCTCATCCTACCACAGCATTTTGAAATGCGCACAGTATGTTCCTTGAATCCTCTTCTCTATCCGGGAGGGTGGGGTTTTTTTTGAACATCTTGTGTTCTCATATTATTTTTCCTGCAGTGTATTATTTGCTCTGCCAGAACACATGTACTGAAGATGGTCGGCCTTGCCATAACTGAATACAGTAGTTTAATGGTCACAGTGAAGAAAAACCATGGATATTGCTTCCGAGTTGGGTTCATGAACCAAGAAGATCGCTGCTTTTTTTATGGCCGAACTTGGATAAACTTTCTCAAGTGTTACGGACTGAAAGTTAGCGCACGAATGTTGATGGAAATAGGAGAACCTAGTCTCATCTTCACTGCGATCTTCCACCCCGACGTCGTTCCAATTATTCATCCATGTTAGTTTTGTATCTAGTTCTTGCTTGTTGCCTCAATTACTTCGTAATCCACCTATTCTGTCTAACTAATCACAATTTAACTTTAGAAGTAGCAACGAATCTCTCACGAAGATTCTACTTCTAACTAATATTGTCTTATAATTGGTGGCACGTGTAGGTTTTTTCAGATTTAAGCAGTCTGCTCGTTTGTTACTCTGTAGTAACTCGGTTGTTACTAATGGCACTGAAGTTGACTGGATCGACATCCACATATTCCTATACTTTATTGATCATCTTGAGGTCTTTGTGGGGCATTTCAATGGTGGAAGGCCACGTGGGATATGTGTGCCACTGCTGCACTCGTTGATCAGGTCCAACCGTGTCGAGAAACTTATGGTACGAGCTGTTTTCTGTTATATATGTTGTTCATAAACTATTGCTTATACACAGTTTTACAGTTGTGATTTTCTTGAAACAGGAACTGCCGAGTTCTATTGTTCCTATACAGATGCCTGACCATGGTCAGGTCAGACTTGCACTTGGTCACAACATGATTTTTATGTTGACCTACTCAATTCCCCTTGGAGGAGAAAAGATACTTATTCGTGGGTGGTCTCAGATAATGAAGGCCCGTCCATCTTGGAGAATAGGACAGAAGATTATGTTCATGCTTTTCCATGGCTCTAAAGCGAATATCCTATTTATTGACCACATTGCGAGATGAAGCCGCTTTTAGAAGGTTGTGGATGCACGGGGTGGTGCCTGGGCCTTGTCCTGGGGCTTGGCGGCCTCACCCTTGGTTAACTGTAGCCTGTAGGCCAAGTAGCACTGTTTGAGGCGTGCTTTGTACGGTTGAACCTGTATAAGTACTCATATTGCTTTCAACTTTGGTTGTTAAGTGCCCCTGCTGGTTTTAGTTAAGGTTGTGAAGTACTCCTGCTGCTTTTACAGTCTGTCGTGTTTCTTCAGTCCTATCTTCCTCCAGCCGCCAATACCAAACCAGCGCCGGCGGGGCCACCTGCTTCCGCCTCCCACGGCTGGCTGTGCCTCAGCGCACGCATCGCCGCCCCACTATCTCCTAAATCGTTAACGCCGACGTCCTCCGCGCGCTTTGGTGCGCTCGTCGCGACGCCGCCCCCTCGCGTTGTCAACATGGTCAACAAACAACAGGAATCGGCAGAAGTACGTGGAGAGGATGACTGTAGGGGCCCACCACGTCAACGTATGGAAAAATAAAATGCTTCCTCCTAGTGTTTTCCTGACATCTGGGACCCACGACATTGTGAGCGTATATAGTCAATAGACAAGAGAACACCACAAGATCAGCTGACACCTGGGATGTAGCTACTTGAGCAGTATTTTTTTTGTTTCGTATTGCTGAGACGGAGGAGGGTTTGAACTGGGCTGTGGCCCGTCTAGCCCAAGTTTATATTTTATGTTCACCATGTGACCAGCCCAGCTATTTTTTCTTTGTGCAAATGAGCCCAGTATATTTTTTCTAAAGAATACCCAATCCAGGCCTACTTATTTTTCTACGCCTTGAAAGTAATATGAAATGGGTTGTAAATATAAAAACAGATGACAAATTGGCAATTACTTTATAATTTCTGTTTTTTTTCACATTTTAGATTCCTATTTCACTGGGCATTAACCTAATTCAAATATATCTTCAAAGTACTTTAAATCTGGCTCGACATTTCGGTATTAAAAATAGTTTGGAACCCACAGAAATATGCGAAATTGACCCTGGCCAACCAAAAAAAACGACTGCAATAAATTGCATAAGAAGTTGCCATGAGCTATATATAAATTATTAAAAAAAGAGGGAATGGTCTGACTTGTGGGCCTGTTTAGTTGACGCTTATGCAAGATTTTTTTAGTTATTATATACTACGTCAACAAACGATTCTAGCAGACGTAACCGTTGGATGTCAATCCAACGGCCGTTGTGTTTCTTCAATCTCTGATCTTCTTGCTCCAGCCGCCAAAGCAGCGCTGGCAGGACCGCCTGCTCCCGCCTCCCGTGGCCGGCTGTGCTGCCACGCAGGCCTCAGCGCCCCCTACTACTCCCACCGCTGGCCAGGGCATCCCTCTACTCTCTCACACCCCCTGTTATTCTGTGGTGATGGCAACCTCACACCGCAGCCGAACCGGTGAACCCTCGTACTCCTCTCCGCGTGGGCTCCCACTGCCGCGTCTTTCTAGGCTCCGCGTCGTCCCCTTCCTAGGCCTCACCATCGTCCACCGCCGTGGTGCTCTCGGCGCGGCATGGTCAATGTGCTCAACGACCGACTTCCATCGAAAGAGTACTGTACGTGGAGAGGCTGACAGCTGGGTCCACGGCAGCCGCAAGGAAGTGCCTCCTTATTAGGCGGAAAATAATTATTCCTCCACCTGACCTTGGTGGGAGGCTGACTTGTGGGCCTACTAAGTTGACTGGGACGGAGGCTTTTGTCAACTTTAGTCAATATATGAACGATTCTAGCTCCAGTGACCATACGATGTCCATCCAACGGCCGTAGTGCTTCTTCAACCTCTGGTCTTCTTGCTCCAGCCACCCAAAGCAGCGCCGGTCGTGCTGCCTGCTCCTGCCGCCCGTGGCCGGCTGTGATGCCGCGGAGGCCTCACCGCCCCCTACTACTCCCACCGCTGCCAGGCCATCCCTCTACGCACCCACACCCCCTGTTATTCTGCGGCGACAGCCGCCTCACACCGCACCTGAACGAGTGAACCCTCATACTCCTCTACGCGTGGGCATCCACTGTCGCGTCTTCCCCGGCTCCGCGTCGTCCCCTTCCTAGGCCTCTCCGTCGTCCATCGCCCTGGTGCTCTCGGCGCGACGTGGTCAACGTGGTCAAGGAATGGCTTCCATCGGACGTGGACTGTACATGGAGAGGCTGACAGCTGGGTCCACGACCGTAGCAAGGAAGTGCCTCCTTATTACGCGCAAAATAATTATTCCTCCACCTGACAGCAGGGACCCACCGGACGGGCCACCGTATTTCGCGAAAAAACACGTTTCCCCCTGTCTGCTGGGACCCACCAGCTACATCTTCGCACGCAAGGAAGTGCGTCCGAAAAAAAACGATTCGCCCCCCTGACTGCTGGGACCCACCAGCTACATCTTCGCACGCAAGGAAGTGCGTCCGGGCAAAAAAAACCAAAACGATTCGCCCCCCTGACTGCTGGGACCCACCAGCTACATCTTCGCAGGCAAGGAAGTGCCTGACAGTCGGGACCCACCTGGTCGAAGCGTACGTACCGTTGTCATTCTGGTCGCGAACGTGTATGTACATACTGGTCGATGTAGAGGCGCGCACGTGTCGTAGTAGAGGCGCGTACGTAGCATGTACACGTACGTACAGCGGTGAGGGTGCAAGAAAGAAAATACGGCCACGTACATATATACGGGCAGGGTCTCGAACGCCTACTCGCACATACGTACATGGCTGGGTCGGAACGGAGAAACAACATTGTCGTCGTGTTCATGGGGAGGCAACGGAATGCGTCGTGTTCATCGGGAGGCAACGGAACGCGTGGGAGCCAACTGGCTGGGACGGAACGGAATGTGAGGTCGTGTTCATCGGGAGGGCTTGGACGGAACAGGCGATGGAAACGAGGCCTGGCGTACCGCACAATGCAGGAAACGTCCTTGTGTTCGACCGGCCACGTTCGAAACGGGGTCCTTTTGATCGGGAGGGGCATGGCGTATCGCAAAATGGAGGAAATGGACCTCCTATGGTCGAAACGGCGGTCCTGTTGATCGGGAGGGGTGTGGCATACCACAAAACGGACGAAACGGACTTGTGTTGGAGCGCTACGGTCGAAACTGGGGTCCTGCTGATCGGGAGGGGTGTGGCGTACCGCAAAATGGATGAAACGGACTTTTGTTGGAGCGCTACGGTCGAAACGGGGGGGGGGGAGGGGTGTGGCGTACCACAAAACGGGACTCCACGTGATACTGTTCATCTCCACCGTCGACCTCCTCCAGCCTCCATGGTCTACCGTCGACCTCCTCCAGCCTCCACGGGCTCCTGTTCATCCAGCCTCCACCGCGCGCTACTCCACCGGCTACTGTTGAATCACCCCTCCACGGGCACCCCGCCACCATCTACTGTTCATCCAGCCCTCCACACCACGGGTTCCTGTTCATCCAGAGGCAACGCCACCGCTCACTGTTCATCCAAACACCCCCGCAACGCTCACTGTTCATCCAATCGATCGACTTCAGTTAGCAGCAGTAGCAAAGGAATCGCTCCATCGGGTTCAGTTAACAGCCATCGATCGATCGCTCGGGTTCAGTAACGCATAGCCTGCAGTGCAATCGCTCGGGTTCAGTTAGAGCCCAACGCCTCGCTCGGCTTCAGTTAGAGCCAACGCCTCGCACACACGCGCGTACGTATGAGAGAAACGCGCATCGCTCCGCCCCCGACCTCCCATCATAACCGGCAACTCCCCGAAATTTTCCTCCCCCTCGCTTCTACCACGGTTTTTCCGTCATGGGCGGCCCAAAGAATGTCATGCAGCTGCGTCTCTGGCCCGCCCAGGACAAAAAGCCCATTTTCTGTCATGATTTTTTGTCATAGAAGTAGGAGCCCACCACATCTATGATGATACCGGGTTTTGTCACAATTATCGTCATAGAAGTGTCATATGTATGACAGAAAAAAATTCGTTCGGCCCAAAATGTCACGGATGTGTCTTTTTTTTGTAGTGTACTATTGTTGATTGGCCCCATCCGATAACCTGTTGCAATGCACCTACAATTATGTATTCGGAAAATATATTTTTTGCCTTGTTGCACCACTCACTCACAGAAGCAACTCGAAAGCATTCATAAATTTAGTAAGTTTATCACAGGCATATCATTTTATTACATACAGTAGGTCATCAACCCACATCGACAACGAGGATACATCATAAATAGTAAAGTTTTCATCACACAACAAATAACAAGCAGTGAGATGAACTTCAACTCAACCATTCCTCGGCATTGGAAACGCTTGCTTTGAACCACAAGTGATTCTCTGGGATGGGCCATCCATTGTCGATCTGGAGACCAACGTAGGACTGATCATCCAGGCTGAAGCGGCCTACTGTATCAGTACCAGGGTAGGGAACCACCCAAATGTCCGAGGTATAGACACAGTTGCTTCTCATAAATGGTAGTAACATTGTGTCAACAGTACTTGGATCGCCTTTCACCATCATTGGATAGTTTTGTCCAAGGAAGAGCGAGTTTTCTCCAAGACTATCAATTCTGTACCAGGGAGAAGGAGTTGGCGCTAGCACACTAGTATCCATCCCGAATACCATGCAACGGGTGTTGGAATAGGTTCGGAGAGTGCGACCATGGGAGACTACACCTGCTTCCTTAGCAGTAACATCATCAGTGGGCTGTATACACACGAGAAGAGGTGATCCATCAGAATTAGTTGCCAGGTGCCAAATAGTATATGGGCGCTGCTCCTCCTCATGCTCGTGATCATCACCATCATCATCTCCCCCTTGGTTATAAAAAACTTCAAGTATAGGTGGTGGAATGTTCACAGGACCTTGGAAACACAAGAAGAAGGTTAATTAGTAAGGCTGGCCATAGTGGGGGTAACATAAGTACTATCATGCACTTGGGACTCGCAAACATGCTTATGTGGCAGGCAATTAAGGAAGAGATAGATGGTTATAGTAACATAGGTAGATACCATAACATAATAAATGTGATGCTACTATGTGTCATGCATGGCAATAAATGAGACCACCTATGATACTAATCTAAGATACTATGCACTAGAGAGGTAGTAACATAAACTAGTAACATATGCATGTTACTAGTCTAAGTTACTCCCCACTATGACCAGCCTTGCTAACCCGCATGCATGTGGATGAAACAATTATAATTACAGTGGAAGACAAACGTACCGAAACAAGGAGGATGCCATGCAAAAACAGTGCCACGAGTGGTGGCAGCAAACACAAGGCCCTCGTATTGAATTGCATCACAGTACTCATCCGTGTACAGAAACCGATTTTTGAGCAATATTCATCCAGTCAAACCACTGACGACGGCAACAAGCTTGTCGAAGATAGCAACAACTTCATAGTTGTTGTAATTCCAAGATCGGTTGGGGACTCGAGAAATTGCTATCTTCCGTAGAAGACAGTCACCATGATTGTATTTGAATGTGCGTACAATACCAGTGTGCTCAACCTCTGGGCAGTCTGCTGAGATTTTTGGAAGTGGAACCCGGTCACGGGTGTACGCATTCACAAGTTCCCACTCGCAGTTGGACCCAATGTAAACAACCCAATCTCCATTTGTGCCTGCCCAAGCCTTTCCCTCAAGCGATGGCATCTTAACATCATATGTATCATTATCAAGCGGCAACAACTTGCACAGGGCGAGGCCTCCGTCGTGACGGCGCTAGTCATCAGGGTCACGGCGAAGAAGATAGGGGAGATCAAACCGCTCCTTGACTCTTGGGTTCCTTGTAATGATGTTATTAGTTGAGTCGAGAATAGGCTTGAACGAACCTGCCATGCTAGCCGAGGTGATGACGTCGCACTGATCAATGAGTTCCTCCACCACGTCATCTTTCAGATGGGGTAAGAATAAAGGGGTCGTTTCCGTCCTGTTCCCTCCATGGAGAAGACGATCGAACAATGGTAGAAGAAAGGGTGATGGGCTGGAGGAAAATGGAGGAGGGAGAGGAAGAGCGTGCGATAGCGTGAGTCAGTGGACAGTTGCCAGTTTGCCACGATTCACGAAGGGGCGGCCCGGCCTACACGTCGGTTCGGAAATACTCCTACTACTCGCCGTCGTCTCACTGATATGTGGAACGGGACCACATGTCAACGAGACATGGTGTGTAATTTCTCGTGCAAAATGCGATCTGGCCGCATTGGCCCGAGGTGCCGCATTAGTTATCGGCCTTTATTTGTTTAATGGTGCGCCGTTCAGTTTTGTAGCACGACTAACTGGTACTGTACATAGAGAAAATATAAACTACTCTACCACTACTCCACCTCTAGTACTAGTAGTATAAAGAAGATATATAGGCTGGAGCTTCATCGCTTTGTTGCCAAGGGCTGCCCATTTGCTTCTCACACTACCACCCTCTCTCCAGATCTAAAAAAGACGGCCCCTCTCTCCCTCCTCACCGATGGTCACATATCTGCCGGGGAAGAAAAGGACGTGCAGCGTTGACGCACTCGTCGGCGGCGAGCGAGGTCACGCACTGATGACAAGGCCGTCCTCTCAGACCTAGCGCCCGCGCGGGATCGCTGCCATAGTGTGTGCGGAGGACGACGACCATGAGTGAAGCCACTTCCCGTCGACCCTCAGGTATGCTACCTCTTTTCGAACCATACCCTTGTTCTATTGCCCCATCTAGCATGTCGTTGCATGTGGAACTTTTTCCACTCCACCATCTTCCCAATTTGCTATCCTCTGTTCTGCTGTCCACATAGATGAAAACCATAATTTGCACTATTAAAGGAAACCCTACTTCATGTAGACTAATGCATGTCTGGGTTGAATAAGGAAAGGAAGGGAGACTATACTGTCCAGGAGAGTAGGCATCGAACCCGCATCTAGGTTGAAAAGGGGAAATCAGTAGCTAAGGAACCAGTCTCGTGTCTCTTGGTTGAAGAAGGGTAGAAAGGCATGACAATGCAATAGAGAATGACCAAGTCGATCGTTTTGTTGTCCTCACATAGGAAAAAGGTGGCTAAAGAGAACAAAAATGGGACGTAATCCACATATGCTTTATGTTGCCTGGATATTTGTTGCTCTGGGCAACCATACCTCCCTTACCACTCTGCGTCCGTGGAGGTACATTGTACTGGTGCGCCCACTGTTCGAATGGGCCTCCCATGCTCTTATTGCCACTTTTTTTTCTGTTAGTCTAACGTCAATAGTCAAGTCAAGTAATTTTATAACCTTCAGATTTTTGCACTGTTAATGCTTATAGATTACATACCTCACTTTCATGAGATAAGTTAAATTTTTTTGTACAGTGTCACCAAAATGCCAAGGCGCTGATGTCATTTTATTTTGGTTAAACTGCACAGACAATTATGAATACAAGAGGAAAGGTCAAGAGTGGGCACCTCCTCCTCCGGCTGTTCTCTTGATTATCAAGAGGAAAGATCAAGTTTTTATGTTTGATCGATTATCAAGATTGGGATAGCAATTTTTAAGGTCCCCCCGAGTTCGAAATGATATTTACCTTGGAGGTACATGGTTTGCAAATTTTTTATACTGTCATTAGTTAATAATGCTAGTTACCTTTAGACTTTTGTATTTGTTTAATGCTCATGCACAGCTAGTATACTAATGCTGAAACTTGTTACCTTTACATTTTGTATTGTTAATTATTATAGAAACCTTCCAGTGCTAGAGTTTATTGAAATCTATTCAGTAAAATCATTGTACTGTACCCTGTAATAAACTAACAACTCTATTGTTGCACTAGCCACTGGATTAGTGTATATTTGAAGTATTCGAATGGTGTTGTATTAGCGTATGGACATAAATAAAGTGTGGCAAGCTTTCCCAGATATGTGCTCAAGAAAACTACTACCTGTTTTCCTAAATACTAGACATTTGGGTACTTTAAATTGAACCGCGAAAACGTCTTATATTAAGGAACAGAGGGTGTAGAGTTCACTCAAATTATCCCGGTAAAGCTAGTCACACCTTTGTTAAAATTAATGTTCATTATGTTATCGGAGGAGGTCTGTATGTTTGTCTCTAATGCCTGTCTACTACATACCCGACATCATGATGTAATGTTATGTCATTTCCTTTTGTACAGTGTAACTAAATTGTCAAGGCAGTGATGGCATTTTATTTTAGTAGAACTGCACAAAATTTGCTTAAAAGAAGAGGAAAGGTCAGCAATGGCTCAGTTATTCAGAAAAAAATTATGTATGCCTTCCTGACATCAGCCGCAGTTGCTTTATTTATTCCTTCAAACAGGTTGTTAGAAACAGTCTTGCTACCTTTTACCATTAAGAAATTGGAATACTTATATTTGTGAGTCTATGCTTCAACTAGTGACACTTTTATAGTAATCACACTTTCAATATCTATGCAAACAGGGATGCTCAATTTTAGTGGAGCTGCACAAAAAGTCCAACTGGTTCAACATGAGGAGCATGTTTTTTTCCAAACCTTTATATCCAATTGGTGGCACTATGAGCTATTCATTACGAAGGTAGATGGTTTTCTACTATCTTGATACTCTTTTTGTACTATCATTAGATAGTAATACTAGTGGTTTGCATGTGAATTTATTAGCAGGGTGGACCTACATTGGAGGTGCAGGACAGGATTCTATGATTGGATGCTCAATTTCGGTTGTATCGATTTCACCTCTTCCATCACTGCGAACATGGTGTGGTATATGTTTACTAGCTGCTTGATATTTGTGCAAACAGAGATGTCTGCCCGTTGATATTGGGCAAACAAACAAAGTGTCCGCAATTTTGGTTGAACTGCACAAGAGAATAGTATAGTCACTGCATGCAGTGCCATTTGAAAATAGACACAAGATTGGATAGTCACTTCATGGACTGCAGAAAAGTAGTACTGTACTATTTACTGGCCAACAGTTGGTGCTTCATTGTTTTGGTCTAATTATACAATGGGCATCATTTTCCCTAAGTTAAAGTTTGTATTCCTAAAATAGTCTCGCGGTGTGATCGAGAGAAGACCAAATCATATTGCAGTGGATGTTCCTCTGTCATGTGTGGTTCATTCTCATGGTTCTAGCTGTTGGTGAAACCACTTACGTTTGCAAGAGGAATTGTAGACTTCACAAACAAATTTGTCTTTGAGTCTGTACTGAATGTTGGCCAAGAGAAGCATCCATGTTAGTAGGAAGAACAGATGTTTTTTCTAGATCTTTGCTTCTGGAGCTACATATTTGTATATGATCTGTGAATCATTGAGATGCATTAACATGTTGATCTTATGTATGGGAATCGTACTAGTTAGTTTGAGTTGTGACGCAAGATCTGAAGTGGCTGATCTTTGCTTTTGGAGCTACATATTTGTATATGATCTATGAATCATTGAGATGCATTAATAGTTACTTATTTCTATTCGCTCAGTGTTTACAAGTTACTGATCGATCACTAGCTAGCCTACAAATGCACACCTGGCAGTTTTATTTGCGACGCAAGATGCGAAGTGGCAGTTTTTTGAATAAAAATGCCTACCTCTGAAGAAACTGACAAGCTACACTATCGATCCTACACGGATAAATAGCATATCACACACGTACTACCTCCTTTCCTGTTTGCAGGGCTCAATTCAAGAAACGACCTACTCGATCCTACATGAATAAATAGCGGATCACGCACGTACTAGTACCTCCTTTCCGGTTTGCAGGGCTTAATTCAAACCTCTCACCAACCAAGGTACTCCCTCCGTCCGGGTTTATTAGTCCCGTGAGCAAAGCAGCAAGACCAAGGCATGGCAATAATTAACGGCATGCAGAAGTTTAAGACTAGCCACAATGGGAGTAACTTCATTAGTAACATTGAGTCCAACAGAACAAATTTGCTTATGTGGCAATGAGTTAATGAGGAGAGAGGTAGTTACAGTAACTTAGCTAGTTATTGTAACATCACATGTCCCAATACAATATGAGTCTATAACCTAATAAATGAAGCTTTGCATGTTACCACACTTATGTTACTACCCACTATGAAGGTAGTAACATAATCTAGGGATTTTTGTATGTTACTAGTGTATGTTACTATGCATTGTGGCTAGTCTAAGCCTAATTAATTCCAGCGATTTAAGAGCCTGCATGCATGCCCTCGGCTGTGACTCATTGCATGCTGCTTCGCGTACTACCTGTGAGCGATTCTGAGTGCCTGCATGCAGCTGGTCGTAATTAAGGCAGCTAACTGACGCGAAAAAAGATACGCTTTAATTGTTGCGGGCTTTTTAAATCCGTGAAATCATTATTGACAAGGAGGGAGATGATTCGAGTGCACTCGTTTGACCGCCATGCCGGCGTGCGACCCAGACGGGACGGGACGGCATAGTCATAATTTCAGTTTCCCTAGTTTTCCACGGCAAGCTGGCGCGCTAAGCCATTATGCATTGAATTCCGATGACCGTCGCGCTACCTTCCCCCTATAAGTACTATTTCCCAGCATTCTCCAGTGCCACTGTGACCAACTCGCCATAGCCTCATAAGCCCCCACTAGCCCGACGTCGCTCGCCACATCCGCCATGCCCCCGCCCGTCCGTGGTAGGTGACGCCGGAGGCGCTCACCGCCGGAACTAGTGTTCGGGTTTTCACCGGAAGGCAGACGGAGGGAGGAGGGATTCTATCTGTCTTTAGATGGCAATGCGCAGATCGAGGAGTTGTTGGAGCACGACCGCATGGCGGAGGAGCGGGAGTTGTTGGAGCGCGACCGCCTGGCGGAGGAGCAGCGTAACGCTGATTTGCGCCACCAGCGGGACATGGAGCAGCAGCGCACCGTCGCTCTGAGTCGCGAGCAGAGCGCCCGCAACTGGGCCGACTACGTGGAGGCCGGCGCCCCGCAAATAGCCCTGGAGGTTATCGGGCACGCACGCGTTCGCGATGCTGATTTTTACTACCAACTCGTCAAGTGGGTTTCCCGCTTGGAAGATGAAGCTTCGGTGGACCACGCCGGCAATGAAAGGGCCAACGCGTGCGAGCAACATGCCCTATCGCACCGCTGGCAAGTCCGAGGCGAGGTGCAGGACACCGGTGCCGGCATTTATAAGGCCTTCTATCGTCGCACGTGGACTGGCAGTTGTGTCCTCCTGCTCTCCTAGCGTGGTGAGCTTCCCCTCTCTCCCCCCTTACCCCAAATCTGGATGATACTTGCAATTGTGCATCTATGTGTGAAACAAATTAGGTCTTGGTTCAATTTGTATGTGTTGATTTGGTTGAACCTTGACTGAAACCAAAGCATCACGTTTGGATGTTTGATTCTCATTAGTATGCAGTACTTGTTTGTTCAAACAAATTTCTTTATACAATCATAATGGGGAGACCTCTATATGGTTCAAGGACTAGCACAATCTCTGTACTTTCTGGAACATAGGAGAAAACAAAGCAGTAAATGTTTTAGAGATACACACATGCACAGTTCCAGAGATGAGTAGTAGCGAATTATGAAGCTGCATGTTCAGTTAGTAACCAAGCACATAATGCTCCTGTAAAAGGGGTTCATTTCTTTTACATACATGTATGACCAATTTTTTTGTAAGAGATAATTAGCTTCATGTAAATATGGCCGACACTTGCAATTGTACAGCTTTGACTGAAACTGGATGCTCAGTTTCTATAAGTGTGCACTACTTATTGGTTCAGTTCGGTTCAATACACAGCTTTGGATGTTTAGTTTGCTTGTGCATATGATTGAAATCTCACTAAACCTAATATCACTTGCATCTGTACATACATATGAATAAGCACCATGTTTTTTTCAGTTTGTATGTGTTAATTTGGTTGAACTCTGACTGAAACTAGAGCACCCCGTTTGAATGTTCAGTTGTTATAATTATGCAGCACTGTTTGGTTCAATTTATTTTATCAGGTACGGTTTGGTAACCTTGCTGCTTCTACTACTTAAAATTACATCCCCTCCTTGTTTCATACATTTACTGCTCCTCCACTGCATTAAATCGATTTGACGCATATATACACTCTAACATGTAAACTTATGGTGTGGTGATGGTGCTTAGTCAGAGTATTAGATGAAACCTGAAGTTAGTGTTCATGTTTAATTTATTTCCTTTGTATGGTATTCTGAAATAAGTGTGGTTGCTGCTTACACACCTTTGTTGCCAAACAAGTGCATTGGTTCTCACATTCATAGGACCAATAGCAATGGGCAGTGAAAGTCTCGTTTTATAATTGGCAACACATTCAGAGACTTACTCCAGGTCATCTGAAATAGAGACCCAAAATAAAGTACAGCTATGCAATTTTGACATTGTTTCTGTTGGCAGTTTGGTACCACCCAAACAGACAAGAATTCTGCGCAGATCTTTTTCGCTTCCTCAACAAATTAATTGATTGTTTTTGTTAATTGTTGTTTGCAGGAAGAATAATTCTTTCACATGCGAGGGAAGAACTTGTGGAGAGGCTCACCTCGCTCTTCACAGAAGGCCATACATACTTGTTGTACTCCTGGATGTACCTGTATCTCTATATATGTTTGTAAATGTTCCTGATGTGGCTTTAGTGATGTCATCTAGGATGCTTGTTTTAATGGACGATTTTTTTAGAAAGGGTAATGGATGAAATAACATGGAAATTTGTAAACTTGGTCAAACTATGGGCCTGGTATGTCAAAATAATTGAGTCATGTAAGTTTGTTGTGCTGGCTGGGCTGATGGATGGAATCGATTGTTTTTGAATTGGGTGAATATCTTAGGCCCAGATTTTCTTGTTGGGCCTTATTTGGTGAGCAAAAATAGGCTATTGGGCCGGGCTACACAAAAATAATCGGCTGAAACATTATTGGGCCAAAGGCCACGCTGGCGCCATGTAGATGCCATGTTGGCGCCAACTAGATGCCACATCAGACCCATGCTGGCGCCACATAGATGCCATGTCAGAACCATGTTGCTGCCACATCATGTCAATCCTTGACGGATTAGTCCGTCACAGAGGGTCGGTCCTGGGCGGGCCTAGGGACTAATCAATGACGGTCAGGAGCCGTCATGATGGTACGATTGTCAAATTATGACGCGATATACATGATGGACCCTAGGTCCGTCACAGGCCTCCCTCCATGACGGCTTTACACTGTTCTGTGACAGACTGTATCCGTCATGGATTAACAAGATTCTCGTAGTGTTAGCATGTACCGCCGGCATCGTCTAGTTAGCTAAGAGTAAGTTAGTACTTGTCTAGTGGGAGTAGATAGTTAACTTGGCTATGATGGTTGTCAACGTGGAAGTTCAGTACTCTATATGTGGATCAGACCTGTTACTTTTCTCTGAATGTTGAACTTTCCGTTTGAACGTATGGAATGGGCTATTATTTTAAATGGGTTGTACTTGTCCTCCACGGGTTTAGAGGCTGACTTGTGGTCCTAGCAAGTTGACACGTACACAATCAGGAGACGATTGTACACGAAGAGGATGACAGCAGGGACCCGCCAAGGTCATGGCAGTACGCAAGCAAGTGCCTCCTTATTTCAAGCCAATAAAAAAATGGCTCCTCCTAGTGGATTTCTAACATCTGGGTCCCATGCCATTGTCAACGTAGTCAATAAACGGGACAAATGCACAACGAGCGGCTGACACCAGGGACCCAGCAGCTCGCCCAGTTATTTTTGTTTTGGGTTAATTTGATAAATGCCTCCGAGAAATGCCACTGCAATTTCCAAACTTTGAAAAATGCCATTTCATGCCATTTCTAGTGGCATTTTTTGAAGTCTGGAGTGGCATTTTTCAAAGTTTGCAAACTGCAGTGGCGTTTTTCAAAGTTTGCAAAAATTGCAGTGGCATTTTTCAAAGTTTGGAAATTCCAGTGGCATTTTTATGAATCGCCATAATTGGAGTGGCATTTATCTAATATGTTTTTGAGACGGAAGCAGGGTGTCAACTGGGCTATGCGGGACACTCTGGCCTGTCTAGACAACCTTTTCTTTTATGTTTACCATAGACCAGCCCAATAGTTTTTTTTCTTTTTGAAATGGCTAGCCCAGCTTTTTTGTGATTTGTCAAGTAAGTCACTTTATCAGGCCTGTTGAGCTAGACGAGGAGAGCTTCATTCGGCTGGCCGAGAAAATGGCCTATCAGTAATGAGAAATGGGCTGTATATTTTTAAAACACATCAAACCGACAATTAGTTTCAAATACCTTTTTTTCATTTCGAGATTTTAAATTGCATTGATTTTTATGCGTGGACAATTTATTGGATTTTATATTGATATACATTTATTTTTAAAATCAGTCTGAATGTGACTCGAAATTTCGGGATTAAAAACAGTTCAGACCGCACCGACATATGCAAAATTTCGTATAATTTTTTAACCGTGGCCACAATATGGGCTGTAATGCTAACAAAAAGAATATGGGCTCCAAAACAACCCGTAAAGCAAATGGGCTGTAAACTATTTGAAATAATGGAAGATGGGCTGTATGCTGTTTTCCACAGATTTGAGGCTTTCCACAGATGGCATGTATACTGTTGGATGTCCATCCAATGGCCGTCGTGCTTCTTCAATCTCTGCTCTTCCTGCTCCAGCCGCTCAAACAAGCGCCGGCAGGACTGCCTGCTCCCTCCTCCCCGCGGCCCGCTGTGCTGCCGCGCAGGCCTCTCCGCCCCACCGTACTCCCATCGCTAGCCTAGCTATCCCTCTACTCACCCTCAGTCCCACACATGTTGTTATTCTATAGCGACGGCAGACGAACCAGTAAACCCTCGTACTCCTCTGCGTGGGAAATAACTGTCGAGTATTCCCTGGCTCTGTGTCGTTCCCTTCCTAGGCCTCGCCGTCGTCCACTGCCCTGGTGCTCTCGGCGCGGCCTGGTCAACGTGGTCAATGAACGACATCCATCGGAAGTGGACTGTACGTAGAGAGGCTGACAGCTGGGTCCATGGCCGCACGCAAGGTAATGCCTCCTTATTATGCGCAAAATAATGATTCCTCCACCTAACATCTGAGACCCTCCAAAAGGGCCTTTGTATTTCGTGAAAAAAACGTTACCGCCGTTGATAGCTCGGACCCACCAGCTATATCTTCGCATGCAAGGAAGTGCCTCCTTATTACACCCAAAAAAAAGAATACCCCCCCTGCTTGCTGGGACCAAGTATACTGGGCCAACTAAGTTGACGGGGACGAAGGGCTTTGTCAACTTAGTCAATATGCACGATTCTAGCTCGACTGACCGTACGATGTCCATCCAACGGCCGTAGTGCTTCTTCAACCTCTGGTCTTCTTGCTCCAGCCGCCCAAAGCAGCGCCGATCGTGCCACCTGCTCCTGCCTCCCGTGGCCGGCTGTGCTGCCGCGAAGACCTCACTGCCCCCATACAACTCCCACCGCTGGCCAGGCCATCCCTCCACTCCACTCACTCACACCAAGGCGGAGAACGACGGCGAGGCCTCGGACATGAACGAACAGCAGCCGTCGAAGATGCGGCAGTGTAGTGGCAGGTGGAGGGGAGTACGAGGGAAACAACATGAAACTCAAGCATACATATGGTACAAAAAGGCGAAGGATTAATTGTTCATCAAATTTTTAGACAAAAGCCAGATTGAACATGAGAGTAACATCTAACCCAACCACTCTTTTTTGTAGTCACAAACAAATGGATCGGTCTGATCCATAAAATCAACATCCTGTGCAAAAAATTTTATTCCAGGATGACTACAACTTGTTGTAAATAGAAGACGAGCACGTTTAGAAGCCCATTTGTCCACCTAAAACTTCTTTTTTTGTTGTTCAACATGTTCGTCCGTGAGAAATCTCTTGCTATAAAAATTACGCCTCATGGACAATAGTAACCTCGCATTCAACAGGAAGAATGTGACAAAGCTTCTGTTTGCCTGGTTGGATGCATATCATCCCATCGTTATTGTCCTCAAACGAATGTCATGAGAACTGAGAAAATCCTTGTGCTTATTACGCCACCGATTGGTTATATGTTTTTCTCCATGTGGTTCTGCCTAAGTAGACATGAAGATTGAAAACAGTTAAGGTCTGAAAAAAGAGTATGTCGAAAGAACGACAGCTGAACAGTTAATTCTAGTACAATATATACGGGCTTTCAATGTGCATGAAATCATCACCTCTATGTATAAATTCTCCAGAGATTGAAAGCATCGCAGCAAGCCAATAATTATGTCCAGATCAAAACTATACATTCTGATATATATGATCTTGACAGAATCCAGCAGCATGGGTAGGCTATCAATGGACAAACTCTTCATTGAGCATATAACATAATATTAGTTCCCAAAGTGTACTCCAAGATGGTATAAAACTTATGCGCACAAATGAAAAATGCAGCATATGATTACAAATGTGTAGATGATAATATACGGTACCTGAAAAAATGAGGAACCAAACACCAGCTCCTTGTGATTATTAAACGGGTCACGAATTACACCCAAGGTCTCCAGTTTTGGCGCAGAGACGTTATTTGTGAAGGTGTATAACAATTATGAAGGAGCAACCTTTCAAGTGAAGGGGCATCTTCGATGATGAGCTGTTGTCCTTTAAAACAAATTCCAATGCTTTTAAGGTGAGGCGACTTTATGTAGAGATAACTGATACCGATTTCTATTCCCAAAACAATGAGCAAGCGCTCCAGGGCAGGGCAACTGGAGTGGATGATGTTGTGCAGTGAGGCCTCGGACAGATAATCCACCACAAGCGAATTAGAATTTAGAAGTGGGAGTCGAAGCAATTGTGCCAGAGAGGAGGAAAACCACGAGATGGACAACGGTGGTGTGGGCATGAATTCTTGGTGTGTTCGTGGTATGAAACTTTTGTGGTAATGGTACAACTCAACTACTGGAGTTTTCCGAATTCAGGGGAAGTCAGCCAAGTGTCCACCTTGCCAGGTATGGACAGCAGGTAGCATGTCGGGATGCACAGGCATTGAACGGGGCCCTGCTAGTGAGAAGAGACGATGGCTTTGAGGAGATCAAATTCAGGAAGGACAGATATCTGACGAAAGTCGAGATTGAGGGGCGCGATGCGCCATAGAGGGCGCCACCGAGTTGAGAGGATTTGTGTGCGGCAACAATCCTTGGTGGGGAGAGGCGAGATGATCTCCTCAAGGATGACGTCCGGGAGATCGCTGATGCGGTCCACCGAAGATTCTACCGGTTCCTTAGATTCGGGTGGGGGGGGGGCTTGCTGCTTCTCCCCACGCTACCGGGTGAGGGATCTACAACCGGCGTCGCCGCTGGCGGGAGCCTCATCTTCTTGGCGCTGGGGCCAGCCGACTCCATTTTCCTTGTGGGTATCGTGCCGAGCTCACGGGTTTGAGCAGAGTATCTAGAGACGAGCCTAGTGGCAGTGCGAGTGGGGAAGAGGGAGGGATGGGAATTTCTGTAGGAGTGGAAGAAGAGGAGCAAGCATTTTCTGTACTAGTGAGGAATAAGGTGAGCGGGGTTTTCTGGATGAGTGAGGAAGATTGGGGAGCGGGGGGAATTGGGGGGGGGGAGACGGAAGCGGGAGAGCGAGCTGTTCATGTTTATAAGGCCCTCCACACTAACTACTCGCTTTTTCCCAAGAACCGCTCTCTTCTTTTGCGTTGCTGCATTGGAGCTGGCGCATGGACTTGGCTGACTAGCCATGCATGCAGGATGCATGTGCCCGCCGACCACTGCATGCGCCTGGTTTGTTACTAGGCCTATTTAATAGGGTGGTTATGGAGTAAATTAAGGAGATCTATTTTCTCTGTGTGCATCAACCAAATTAGAGGATGCGGTACTGGATGTAGACACTCACATTAAACTAAGCTTCAGAAGATACAATATGCATACTAACATTCAGAAGAACAAAAGTTCAGTATGTCTATGCATCTCAATGATTCACCGTACTATAACCAATACAAAACTGTGAGAAGGTGTGGAAATAAAGAAAATCAGTCCATGCTTCTCTGAGCAAAGGGCCTCCCTGTGCATGCATTAATTTCCTGGGCATGCTTGCTTCTTCTCAATGTTGCAAGCACTTTAAGCATGTTGGAAACTCCACATCTAGCTAGCTGCCTCATCTTGCAATTGATGCTGACACATTTGCAACAAACACATGAGGCAACAGAGATGACTCAACATGAGTGCATATTGTGCAGTTCCCCTGAAATCATATTCATTGTCCTGAATCTGAAAAGATAAGAAAACAGTAGCTATACATAAACGGTGTTGCAAAACAGTAGCACATATCAATAGCTCGGCATGACAAAACACGATCATCTGGACGAAGGGGATACTAACCTGCTTGAGGAAGATTATATATCATTTCATAAGTCATTGGTTGATTTCCACCTTCAGCTGCACTGCTTTTTTGCTCCTCCACACATGACAGGATTGTTCCACACTGCATTCAGCAAGTCAACCTACGAATAAGCTAATTTCATCTTGCGGTGGTCATTGTACCTAGTTACGAATGTAGGAATACCTGGAGCACCATGAGGTTAGCTGACAGTAGGTACATGCAGCCATATAAATTTTGTGTGGTGATACCAAAATTGGGGTTTGTATCCCTTCCCGTTATGAGAATTCTTCTTGAAGTTGGTAGAATGTGACAGCTTGTTCTTTGCATCAAACTTGCCTTTCCCCTGAGATTTCTTCTTAGTGTTTTGGGGCTGGTTGGGCTGGAAGTTCTTCTCGTGTACCATGTGGGCACTAGAAGCTCCCTCAGCGACCCGAGCACGTGTGTCTTTTGCTCTCGCCTTCTCCTCAAAATCAAGAGTGCTAATGAGATCCAAAACAGAAAATTTATGTCTCTTGTTTTTCAAAGAAGTAGCAAAATCGTTCCATGAAGGTGGAAGCTTGGCAATGATAGTCCCAGCAACAAATTTGTCCGGCAACACACACTTAAAGTACTCAAGTTCCTTAGAGAGTGACTGTATCTCATGAGTCTGCTGAACAACAGAGCGCTCATCAGTCATCTTGTAGTCATAGAATTGCTCCATGACGTACAACTCGTTGCCAGCGCCCGAGGGCCCAAACGTGGCCTCGCGCGCAGCCTACATGTCTTTGCCGCTATCAAACGACATATATGAATCCACAATGGAATCGTCAAGAACAGTCAGCAGGGCGGCTTTGAAGAGGGTATCCATGTTCTGAAAAGCTTCCTGCTGTGTAGGATTAAGATTGCCCTCAGGCTTACCCTTAGTGGTGTCATAGCAGTACGTGATCTGAAACCAATATACTGCTCTTGTGCGCCACCTTTTATATTGCACCCCCTTAAAAGTAGGCGGCTTCAAAAGCGCAGCAAAAACACTCGGAGTAAATTGCCTGTAATCAGGTTTTTGGATTGGATTGTTGAATACATGAGCAATTTAGTATGAGATTTAATCTGAATCAGCAGTAAATAGATCATGACGACAATTACAAACATCAAAGTAATGATGCGGACTAAACCAGGAGGACAGAATCACATACTGTAAACCGGGAGCAGAACCGATGTGGTTGATGTTGTCACTCATGTCGTTGATGAAGAGGTTACCAAGGTCGGGGAAGAAGGCTGTCGTTGAGGAAGTCGTCGCTGGCAGCAGTCACAAGAGTGCGCTCCCCAAAAACCTGATCGCCCCTCTCCCATACAGGATCACGAAAGACGGGGTTCGGAGGACTGCTGTCCCTTCTCGCGGTGCAGGCCGGAAGGAGATCTTGAGATGAATTGCGTGGCGGCGTTAAGATCTGGAATAGTGCGAAACCATATGATACAGCGGCAGCTAGGGTAGAGCATGTCAGGTCGGTCATGCGAGTATAATAGTAGGCCTTTGGCCCCCAAATCCCACGTCCAAGTCAATAATAGATCAAAAAAGAGTCAATAATAGCCCCACCAAGGTTTGTCTCAAAAAAACCCGGAGTAATTAAGGCGTCTGTTAGTCCCTTTAGTATAAATACTATATCATTAATAATGGCGCCTCCTTTTGTCTCACAAAGTATGTTGAAGTACAACCGGCTACACGTTTGCAATCCGCTTCTCTTCTCTCTCCTCTTCTCTCTCCTTCAACTAAGCACAAATACTATATTTAAATCCTTATAGCCTGCTTATGTCATCTAATTGTAGTACTTGATCTAAAGTTACTCTCCACTGTGTAGTCTGAAATGCCGGGCGTGCAGCGGGTGGTGCCCTCGATCGGCGTGCCGCTTCAACGGTGGAAGTAGTGAGAGGTCGCGTCTCCCTGACTTGCCATCAATGTGGAGAGGCGGGCTCAGCTGGCACCCGGCGGGAAGCGCGCGCGGGAGAGGGGAGGGGTTTTTGTTGGGCTAAGAAGGTGAGAAGCCAACTTGGGATTGGTCTGGACGGGGAAATATCATGTGCTCCCATACTCTGCATATGACACTAGTCTATGCTACTACTCCCTCCTTTCCGGTTTATAGAGATGTTTAGAGTAACATAGTAATATGTTATAGTATAAGTTACTCCCCACTATGACCAGCCTTGGCCTCTCCCAGTGCTCCACCATGTATAGCTGCTAAGCCTGCCACATAGGCATAAAATATGATGTGGCACCAATAAACTAAGCACCTATGCATTGAAGACTTGAGTTACTAAGCAATTTAATGCACTTAGCACCTTATCTAAGAGCATGGTTAATAGTATAGCCAGCTGCTGGCTATAAGCCAGTGCCATGTCATCTACAACTCATCTTATAGTCAACATGTACAATAGTAGATCAAAAGAGTGTATTACTTTTTTATTATGTGGCCCACCTTTCATTCTCACAAAGTGCCTAGGAGCACGTGCTATAGCTGGCTCTTCACGACGAGCCCTCTTACCTTCTCTCTCCTTTTCTCTTTCCTCCAACTAAGCAGAAATATACTAGTTTATTCCTTATAGCCCGCAGACTCAACTCTATTGTACTTGCTCTAAGCACATCTAAGCACTTACTAGCACCCCCTTAACCGTGGACCTTGACAGTGTACGTCACCTTGTGTCTCATAATTTTCCTCGTCATCATCTGAGTCCTAGAAGATCTCACACACATCATCATTAGCATGCAGCCGCCTTGATAGACAACATGCGCAGAAGAAGTAGAGGCGACTGGGGATGCACCAGCACCACGTCATGGGCACTCCGTACGTGCTCGTGTGCGTGCAACGTGTGTGTTTTTTCATTGGTGCTAGATCTAAGGCCGAGGTTGCGCTTGTCTTTGTCTCCAACTAGTAGTTGAGCAACGACGGCAAATAGGTGCTGCAAGAGATGCGTATGCACCGTTTCGTGCGAGCTTCGCCGTAGCACGACGAACCGGACGTCGCCGCGGATGGCGCACGCCTCCATGCAGCCGAGTGTGTGTGCATGCATGTGTTATTCACGTGCATTCTGCGGCCGAGCGTGTGTGCATGCACGTGTTGTGTACGTGCGTTGTGTCCTCCATGCTGTGCGCGTATGTGCATGAGTTGGATCAGATGGAGTTAGTGTGTTGGCTTGTGTACATGTGTGGCTGCATGCGTCCTGTACATGCGTGGCTTGTTTCGTGGTTGTCAATAATTCAATATAAACTACTCCCTCCGTTCCTAAATATAAGTCTTTCTAGCCATTTCAAATAGATTACAACATACGGATGTATGTAGACATATTTTAGAGTGTAGATTCATTCAGTTTAGTTCATATATAGTACCTTATTGAAATCTCTAAAAAGAATTATATTTGGGAACAGAGGGAGTATAAAACATCTTCAACTTAGCATCCTGATGTACCGTTTCTAGTGGTTAGCAAAAAGTTCATGTTCTTTTATTTGTTCATAGGTGGGCAGGCGAGGGGAATATGCGCAAGGTTCCTTGTATACGCTCCACCACGAGGTTCCTTACTCCTTCTCGGTTGTAGGGAATCTATGCTCTTCAACTCTTTTCTTTTACGTGAGCTTTGTTCATCCTTCCCAAACACGCGAGACATCTAGCATCAAGGTGCATGTGTCATGCAAGAAAATGGAGTTAATCAGATAAGCAGTGCATAAGTGAGTCGTGCACTTCGATGGCACCTACGCAATATTTTTTCTCCTCGATGGCATGTGAATAGTGCACATACTCAACGACGGAGCACAGGATGGTAGCAATGACATGGTCAGCCCATTTTTGGAGAGAGTACAACTAAATAACTTTGATGTGTCCCGTCAACTCGCAGAACGACAAGAAGCTTGATTACGCCTTCTCCCTCGCCAACGCGTGCGCGGTGGCTCGCGACACGAGGAGAAACTTTTGCTTACGAGCGGTGGACGTGCAGCAGTTCATTTGGTGTCAGATTGCCAAAAGTACTACTGTAGAACGATCGACTTCCGGAAGAGGCGAAGAGCGAAGTGTAAGGTCACCTACTAACCTTAGGCTAGGCGTAGTGGGAGTAACATAAGTAGGGGTACCTCCTTTTATTTATTCTAGAAACAACAACACGCGAATATCAAGGTGCTCGTTATGTAGAACAAATTTCCTGGAGTCCGTGCTCAGCCCTCCTCTATCTCTCTTCTCAGCCAGCCAGCGGACGCGTGGAGCCCATCGTCTGTTTGCTCATATGCGGTCCCACATGTCAGTGAAAACGCAAGAGGACCCACTGAACATGCACATCTTTCACCTTGACGTGTTGGTGATGAAAAACAAATCCAATAAAGATCTTCGGTGGCCGCTTTTGGAGTTACTCAAGAGTAATAAGATTCTATTTACAGTTTAACCCAAGATGCACATCACGTGGCTTCAACTACCACTCTATTTTCTTGCATGACACGACTTGGATGCTGGATGTCCCACGTGTCAGCAAAAGGAGGAAGAACCCGACCAAATCTTCGGTTGTGCTCTCGGATTACACTAGTTGTGCTAACTTAAAAAATTTATTGTGTACTCTCTCCGTTCCAAAATACTTGATTTCTATTTGTCCAAAATTGGATGTACCTATATACTAAAACATGTCTAGATACATCTATATTTTGACAAATAGAAGGCATGTATTGTGGAACGGAGGGAGTAGAATGGATGCAAGTTTTGGTATTGGGAAGAAGAGTACATCAATATATTGATAGAGCACAATTTAGTAGATATTCTAGCACTTTTAGCTAGCATAGAGGCTAGAGATGAGACTAGTGCACTTGTTGATACTCCTACTAGAATAGAGGCTAGACATGAGACTAGAGCAGTTATGGAAGTTGGATATCTTCTAGTAAAATGTATTCTTGTGGTTCTTGTTTTCTTTGGTCTTGCTTTTCTAGTCAAAATTATCGTTGGAGTTCGTGCAAAATGGAGGTCCATTTGGGGTCGTGCGTTGGAGTTGGCCTTACAAGTGGGACCGCAGTTGAGGAAATCGACTATCGGCAAACCCCCACCTCGCCCGCCGCGCGATGGCTGAAGTTAGAGAAACGATGAGGTTGAAGAGATTGCTCTAGCATAGACTCCAAGAAATATGGTGTCAGATGGATGTCGTGGTGGTGGCGTGGCAGTAATCCTGGACGTGAATGCTTGTTCTGGCCCATGCCACCCTACTACTCCTACTACTGTACTTATATAGTACTAGGATCGAGGATTCGAGGTGCTGGTTACGTACAGCGAACACATTAACATATGGCTACAGTAAAAACACCCGCCCGACGCAGGAAGCATGTGAAGCTATTACAAATAGTGTACTACTATTGTTGATTGGCCTCATCCGATAACCTGTTGCAATGCACGTACAATTATGTATTTGGAAAATATTTTTGTTGCTCGTCACACCACTCACTTAGTCAAGCGACTCGAAAGCCATTCATGAATTTAGTAAGTTTATCACAGGCATATCATTTTATTACATACAACAGGTCATCAACCCACATCGACAACGAGGATACATTATAAATGCTAAAGTTTTCATCACAAGACAAATAACAAGCAATGAAATGAACTTCAACTCAACCAATCCTTGGCGTTGGAAACGCTTGCTTTGAACCCCAAGTGATTCTCTGGGACGGGCCATCTATTGTCGATCTCGAAACCAACGCAGGACTGATCATCCAGGCTGAAGCGGCCTACTATATCAGTACTAGGGTAGGGAACCACCCAAATGTCCGAGGTATAGACACAGTTGCTTCTCATAAATGGTACTAGTAACATTGTGTCAACAGCATTTGGATCGCCTTTCACCATCATCGGATAGCTTTGTCCAAGGAAGAGCGAGTTTTCTCCAAGACTATCAATTCTGTACAAGGGAGAAAGTGTTGGCGTTAGCACACCAGTATCCATCCCGAATACCATGCAACGGATGTTGGAATAGGTCCGGAGAGTGCGACCATGGGAGACAACACGTGCTCCCACAGTAGTAACAGACTCAGTGCGGTTTATACAGACAAGAAGAAGTGATCCATCGGAATTAGTTGCCAGGCGCCACTGAGTATATACGTTCTTCTCGTCCTCATGCTCGTGATCATCACCATCTTCATCTCCCCCTTGGTTATAAAAATTTTCAAGTATAGGTGGTGGAATGTTCATAGGACCTTGGAAACACAAGAAGAAGGTTAATTAGTAAAGGGAAACTTGCTAACCCGCATGCATGTGGATGAAACAATTATAATTACGGTGGAAGACAAATGTACCGAAACTACGAGGATCCCATGCAAAAACAGTGCCATGAGCGGTGGAAGAAAACATAAGACCCTCGTATTGAATTGCATCACAGTACACTTCCGTGTATAGAAACTGATTTTTGAGCAACTAGCAGAGTGGCCCGCTAGATGCGCGGGCTAGAATTTTATGAAGAATATTGTGAATGCATATTATTTGATTTGTAGTAACATATTATTCAACTAATATTACAATATAATAATTTTAGTTCGCCTTTATACAAAAGCTTTTTTGGCCTTCTAATCCAAAATATAGCTCTTCATACATGTAAATTTATTTTTCTCATGTTTTTGTTTATTCTATATTTATATCTCTATCATTTATAACTCTATCATTTATTATACTTGGAACAAAGCACCTTAAGTGCAAATGAATATATTATATCACTAAATTAATGTTAACCATAGTATGTCCTTTATTTTAGAAAGAAGACTACTGTACTAACCCTCAAAGCTTTAATAAGGGTAAAATCATAGAAATTTGTCACATTGATATGTGTTGATTGATCTTTAGAAGTGTGATACACGTGGTTTCAATCTTCATGGACAACCCGATAGATATTCTTATTTTGGACTGTGTGTCTTATCCACTCGTATTTATGAGCAAGCTATCTACGTATAGCATCCCATGTGCCATGCATCCACGTAAAAAAAAGAGATGAGCAATAATTTTCTGCAATTTCTCTGTCTGAAAAAGGCCAAGATATCAATAGTTGAATCACATATGTATACTATATCAGACCAAAAATAATGAATTATGGCATTTGGACTGATTTGCATATAACTATATATGTAGACTACATCTAACACTAAATGTTGTCAGTTAGATTCTTCAAATCCTTGCAAAAATCAGATTAACATAAGCTTTCACCACTATTTTTTTTTTTTGGTGATGGCAATGGATTGTCATGAACTGACATAAGTATATTCCTCGCAAGTCTGTGCTGCCTGGGATCCCCATTTACCCAAGTTTCATTAAGAAGGTGCTTAAAAAGTGAACAACATATATATTTGTAACATTACTAAAGCATTATAGACCAAGGTTGCAACCATGCAGAAAGAATGTGGCATCATGCCAAGAATGGCTTTGGGATGTTGCAAATTAATCTGTAAATAATATTGCGCATTGAAACTTGACTTGTTAATCTTGGCTTGGATATATGAAACCAAAAATCTTCAGGTGGAGATTTAATTACTTTTCAAACTCAAAATGTCCATGTATGTAAGTTAAATGCCATCTTCTCTCTTTTAGGACACCATGAATACATTTGATTCCGTTGTACTTCAAGATAGAAAAAGCATAAACTATTGGATCCATTCCTTCTGGTAGCATATAAGAGAAAAGTCATAAAAGAAATTGACATGCATGAGGTGGATTGAATTTCAGCTGGATCAACACATCTATGAATAATTCTATAAGAACCATGCCCCCGTTCAAGATCTGAACATGTAGGCTGCGTACACTTCGACTCAGTGGTTGCAAAATAATTCTGATGATGAAACACATGTTGATATGATAAGGAATTATATGCTCCTCGATTGACATAATATCTGCACAAAGTTCAAAACTGAAAATGTAAATGAGAAAAAGCCCAATAGTGAACTTAAAGACTTGACAATTATATTTAGAAATTAATATTTGTTGCTAATAAAACATAGGTAATGAGTGACACAGACCTGCAATTGAAAGTTAAGGAATATGAGATCATGGCATTTAAAAAAATGTGTGGATGTATGTTGTGCCAACTACGTACGTGCATGTATACATGTTGTTCCTACAAGAGATCTCTTCCAAAAAATATGTATCTATATATATACACAAACCGAGGAAGTTAGGTTGTGTTATAGTCATATATCTATAATATGGCAAGTAGACCAAATGAAACAACATCAAGGGAGCTTGCTGCCTTACAGCTGTATGGTTATACAGAGAAATTTTCTGCCAAGAAACGATTAACAAGTTTTCGAGTTGGGAAAATAATTGTTTAACTGAGCATATATTTAGTCTTAAAGACAGATCATGGCATGTGATGGATGCCATGCTGTTACGTGTAGGAGAACACAATACCGACCCAAATTCATTCGATTAATTAAGTAAATTATCAAATAGTGGTCATTGGGAACAAAACAATACATCCATCCAAAAGTAGTTAAGGTATTGTTAAAATAATGGTCAAATAAAATACAACCTTGATTCCCTGTGTTAGCGAAACAACACTCTTTGCAGACCAGGTAGATATATCTAACCAAATATGTTTCACCAGCATACATGGATTCAGAGGCACACCACTGATGTTAACCTTAGATGAACATGTAATGCTCCATGTACTACTACCTGCCTTTGAACTAAGTACATACAGATGTAGAAGTAGATATAGACATAGTATTACCTCTGTAATTTTCTTCTGCAGTTCAGTTAATTTCTGCTAGGATCTAGGCGATCCATTGTTGGTGACATCTAGCTCAATCTACGTTGCATGAATCTGCACGTGATTCAGGGGCTCATGTTGCAAACAGTTGCTATGTTCCTAGATCTGGGCTTGTTTATGTATCATGTCTTCTTGCCTAAGCCGGCGGCGTACATGCAGGATGGGTCTCCATCAACGTAACTGCCGCAATATTTTCAGTTCTCAGTATTCTTTGTTAACTCCTAATAATCAATCAAGACAAGAATCAGATTGATAGATTTGACCTCCTAATGAAGATCATCGGACAACAGCAAACACACTAACCGATGAGCATCAGGGACGTGCATATTGGACGGTGATGGCTCCCGCTTTCACCTTGGGGTAGGACCACCTTCATATGAGAGAAAATTTGTTGCCGGGCCACCTTCATACTTTGGGCACATCGTCCACAGTGGAGCAGTAGCTGTATGAAAGAGGAGACTACTTCCGGCTAGTCAATGTAGCAAGGTGGCTTGATTCCTCCATGACGGCTAGCCGGCTGATTGATTCTGCTGGCTTGACGTGGATTGCCACAGCTCTCCTGCATCTTTTCTTATCTATTGATTCTGAGAAACGCCCTAAACCTAATTATGGCACACCGTAGCTCCTTTTTATACCAGAGGCTGCAACATCGATCGATACAATATGCTGGGAAAATTTGTTATGGTAGGGAAAATTAGTTATCGCATAGGTCAGTAATTTCTTTCATCTTTATTTTTAATAGGTAGCTTTTGAGATCTAATGATTGTGATTTTCTGATCTCATAAATCAAAGGACGGATCTCTACTCCTAATGTCTCAATTGGTAGGTCGCGTTTCGGGTTTTATTTTCGTCCCACCTCATCCGGTCTTTTTTGGTACTTCTTTGGTACATCCTCCCACCTCCCCCTCAGCCGTGAAAAACCAAGAAAAACCCCGCGATCGAGTCCCGCACACGCCAAACTCCCGTCGTTATCTCTACTCCTAATGGAGCAGTTGGTAGCCTTGTACGGTTTATTTTCGTCCCACCACTTTCAACCGTTTTATTTCGCTGGGTTTTTTTCGTCCCTCCCCTACCCCACCGGTTTAGTTTCGCGTCACCCTCTCACACAACGAAAAAAATCTTAACGGATCATAACTTTCCATGCTGGTGCAAGTTATTTTTAGTAATGTCTTTATGTCAAAGAATCAATCACGATCAATCTCTAAATATCAAATCTAAATTAATTAACCTTACCTTAAATTGCTCAACCACATTAATTAGGAAACAAAATAACCGATTTTAAGAAAATATCTACTCTTAATGGAGGGTATTACATACCAAACATAGGTACGTCATTAGCTCGCTTCCTTCCCTTCGTCCCTCAGTCCCATGCTCGTGGCGCTGAAGTGGCATCGACATGCGATGGCGGCGAGGACAGCACGTGGCAGCCCCTGAAGCACGAACACGACTGCACCTCGGGTATGCCGTCTCCCAAGATATGGGTGAGTTCTCGTGATGCCCACCCTAAACCCTCACGTCCTACAAATTCCTCAACCTCTACCATCTCGATTTCGTCCATGCTTTGATCCAAATGACGATGCAGCTCCGGCCGATTGATAATGGAGGTTTGCCATCCTTCCTCTCAGCACCCACTCCTGGAGGAACGACACGCCATGCCGATCGAACCCGGTCGAGATCACTCACCAAGATTGCTATTCGGAAGAAGAGTGGGACGGGGTCTGCACTTTTGTTAATATAACATATACTTGTGCAGGTGCAGGTTTTGTTTTAAAAATCCAATTTGTTTATCCTTTTGTCGCTGAAATTGTTTACTAATTATGTCATTGGTTTTATTTCTTCTAGATGTTGTATATTCTTGGATTGAAGGGACTGTCTGACAAGGTGAAAGAGCTAATCTCTACTCCTAATGATCATGGGCTAATCTCTACAGTTTATTTTTGTCCGGTTTTTTTCGTCCCACCTCCACCCCCTAGCCAGCCCCACCCCTCGATCTTCTCCAAGTTTCCGGTTTTCTTTTTTCATGCAGGAAATCAGGACACAATCTATCTTTCCTTTAATGCACATCTCCCCAGTAAAAAAATCAGGACACTATCCCCTCCTTCCTATTAACACTAACACACATTTCTTCTGAAAATCCGGGACGTAATCCTCTCCTTCCCACTAATCTCTCTTATATGGCTTTCCCATAATTATGTCGGTCCTGCTCAGTTTGATATAATTCAATTTGGACGAAGGACGCCAGAGATTAACTTTCGCTGGCAGAGAAAGAGACTAGGGATTGATTGGTTTTAAACATTGGATTCGGTATTAGCTTAACATCTGCAGGAACAAGACGACCATAGGAAAGCCTGGCTTGCTCGACCTGCATGTTTCCTGTATATTCATTCTCTCTCCAATTCTAATACAGTCCAATTGATCATTGTATATTTATCTAATCATGGTTCCTATATCGTTTTGTATGGCTACGTGATGGGGTCGCATCCACATGGGGGAATATCGCAGATTGGATCGGAAGTAGGCCGCACAGATGAACCACCCCACCTTGTTGTCTGCCTGCACGATCTCCATTAATATCCAGCGCCGCCTCTCGAGTGGACGACCTGCATGTCGCCAACAACACCACTTACCTCTGCGCTCCGACCAAAGATCATTGTCCAGGTGAGGGTACCTCGCCGCAAGCCCGCAATAGTTGCCGTCACTGTTGATTATTCATACTCAGATTAAGTTTCAGGCTCAGTCGTCTCTGTCGTCACTCGTCATCGCACAGACGATCGGTTGGTGCCATACTATCATGTGGCATCTCCGTCGTTCTGGGCCAGGAAGATAACAGATTTTCAGAAAACAAATAATACATTTTAACCTAACTTCCTTAAATTATGCAAATGAATCGATTCCTTTTATTGGATCAATTTGTCTTAGGAAACAAATAACAGATTTTTAGGAAACAAATAATACATTTTAATCTAACTTTCCTAACTTATGCAAATCAATCGATTCCTTTTATTGGTTCAATTTGTCTTAGAAACAAATAACAGATTTTCAGGAAACAAATAATACATTTTAATCTAACTTCCTTAAATTATGCAAATCAATCGATTTCTTTTATTGGTTCAATTTGTCTTAGGAAACAAATAACAGATTTTCAGGAAACAAATAATACATTTTAATCTAACTTTCCTAACTTATCTAAATCAATCGATTCCTTTTATTGGTTCAATTTGTCTTAGAAAACAAATAACAGATTTTCAGAAAACAAATAATACATTTTAATCTAACTTCCTTAAATTATGCAAATCAATTTATTCCTTTTATTGGTTCAATTTGTCTTAGGAAACAAATAACAGATTTTTAGGAAACAAATAATACATTTTAATCTAACTTTCCTAACTTATTAGTGAAATTTGTTTTAGGAAACAAATAACAGACACGTCACAACTTTCCTCCCAATAAATAGTTTCTTAACATTTGCAAACTTTCCAAATCAGACACGTCACAAACGGGCAGGTACTGATATCACGTTATCCAACAATAAAACCCCATTTGCATAGAAATCAGTTCAAAAATCCTAACTTTCCTAAATTTTTACCTTTCCTTGATAACAACAAACATTTTCTATGTTTTCCATCGATATTAGTGTTTTTTTAAACTGAGATCTCCGGTTTATGATTTTTTTTGTGATTCTTTCCAATTGTGACCTCTTCTTCCACTCCGGCTCCTTGTTGGATAAACACCTCCACCATAGCCAGGTGACACCGCCCCAGACCTCCTGCCTCTCCACAACTTCTCTGCCACCTCCTTCTCGTACTCCATTAACAATACCTCCGCCACATTTTTCCACGGCAGTGTCGAGGGCATGGTGCAGCAGCGTACCAGCGATAGAGCAGCGCGTAGCAGCAGGAAGCAACACGCAGTAGGCGAGGCTGAGGGGGCGGCCGACAGAAGATGGCCATGACTGGAGGCGGCGCGAGGCAGGGGGGCAGCAGACGGGGCGAGCACAACCAGCGAGAGTGTGGCGCGCGACCAGGGTGTGTGTCGCACGGGGCACAGTGGTGCAGTGGCTGCGACGAGCGCGACGGCAGCGGCAGGCGCGACCGACGCGGTGTAGCACGGGCGTGGGCATGGAGAGGGAGTGGCCCCGCGGGCGCGGAAGAAGAGCGGCAGGCTCGGGCATGGGCATGCATAGGAGCGGGCATGTGCCACGGGGTCAATCCGAGGAGCTCGGTGGCTACCCCTGCAATGGCCATGGCGGACGGCGGTTCTCGGCCACGGCAAAATACCCAATGAGAGCAAACGAGAGGGGAGACAAGGGAAAGGCAAGAGGAGATCATGGCGGTGTCAATGGCGCCCTAGGCGAAGACATGGGAGCTCGGGGCGGCGCGGATCGAAAGGCAATGTCGCGGTGGCCCAAGGTTGAGGAAGACGGCAGCGACATCGATGCGGGGGTGCTGGACTTGATCTCGTTGGCGCAGACGAAGTAGCGAAGGCATTCGGAGCTCCTCGACAAGCTCCTAGCCCGCAGGGAGGGCAATGGCCAT
Organism: Triticum aestivum; assembly: GCF_018294505.1. NCBI lineage: Eukaryota > Viridiplantae > Streptophyta > Magnoliopsida > Poales > Poaceae > Triticum > Triticum aestivum. The sequence goes on along the minus strand of NC_057813.1, from coordinate 672,919,678 downwards.
GTGGACAGGGTCGGTCATGGTGGCCGTGGCGTCTGACTTCCTCCAGATCGACGGGGTCGAGCGAGCGAGGAGGAGAAGTGGATTTGGGAGGGAGCGTCAAGGAGGAGTGAGGCCATGGGGTAGGGAAGGCAGGGCGTCACCCTTATCCATTCCCCTTCGATGCCAGCGAGGTGGTCGGGCGGGAGCCCGTCTCTGTAGCGACGCGGCTCGGGGAATAGGAGAAGACGACCGCGCAGGGACTGGACCGCTGAGCCGGTTCGGTGGCAAGGCCCGGGGGACAGGGCGAATCCCCTTTTACATCGTCCTTTTGGTTTTTCAATGTATTCTAATCTGTTTCTCCTTTTTAACACCGTTTTCTATTTATTCTTATCAACTAAATGATCTCTACTCCTAATGTCTCAGTTGGTAGTCTCCATTTCGGGTTTATTTTTGTCCCACCTCCCGAGTGAGGGAGAGGGGGAGAGAGAGTGAGGAAGAGGGACGGAGAGTGTGTGTGTGTGTGAGAATTTGATGGTAAACAAGGTCGTCGATGTCACTTAATATGTATGAGAATATTCAATGTAATATTAACATAATTGATATTGAACTTTTAAAGTTAATGTGGCCCCGTTGCAACGCACGGGCGTTCTTCTAGTGTTTCTAAAAAAGAAGAAGTTTCTCTTTTTTTTTCCTGGATTAAGGACGTGGGATGGGTACCTAAAAAAGGACGTGGAGATGTGTGCTCACGTCAGGTTTTTGACACCATGTAAAAAAAGAGTTTTTGTGAGAGACCTGGTATGGCACGTTAGCATGTACATAAAATAAATAAGGGTATGTTTTGACACCATGTAAAAAAAAGAGTTTTTGTGAGAGACCTGGTATGGCACGTTAGCATTATGTAAAATAAATAAGAGTATGTTCCTTCAAAAATAAAAAAGGAACGTCACGTTAAGGACTCGTGGTCTGTTATGACGATGCTATATATGTTACGCATATCTAACGGTTACCTGATTACAGTTTTAAAAGTCCCACCAGATCGAGGGCTAGTATTTTCTGATTAACCACTAGTAGAAAAAGGGTCAAATGTGAGACACATTAGTCCCGGTTTGTAACAGAACCGGCACTAATGTGTCCATTAGTGCCGGTTCCAACGGCTAGGCGGGAGGAGCTCTTTAGTACCGGTTCGTGGCAAACCTTTAGCACCGGTTCGTGCCACGAACCGGTACTAAAGAAAGTGGTGGCATGATGTTGTCAGAGTGGGGCCCTTACAGCACCTTTAGTACCGGTTCATGGCACGAACCGGTACTAAAGGTCGTCTTATATAAACCCTTCGTCCATCCGCACTCTGTTCTTCCCCCTTTCCCCTTTCCCTCTCCTCTATTCTTCCCTTCTTCCTCTTGAGTTCATCACAAAATTTGCCCCAAATTTGTCAAGATTTGCAGGCCCCCATCCATTCAAATGATCACCAAGGTTAGCAACTTTGTCCGTTCATCTCTCATTGCTAGATTAGCTCTTGCATTGGTTTATATAGTGATTAATTGTGGGTTTTAGTAATTTGGGAGGAATTATATGTGGTAGTATTTGATTTATATGCAATTTGAGGTCAAAATAACACTTAGTTTGCATATGTAGGTGTGGTTTACTTAGTGCCTTCTAAATCTCCATCGTAACCACCGTCGATCGCCCGCACCGTCCCGTCGCCGGCACCACCTTGTGGTGAGCCTCTTGTTCATGAAATTTTATATAAAAAATTGATGTTTGTGTGATTGGATATATAGTTACTCGTATAATAATTATCTTACCCGTACGTTGTTTGTTATACATAGTGCCATGGTTTTGATATCCGTCCCCGTCGGCCCTCGTCCTTGTTATGATTCGGATGTGGTATATTCTCTTTTAAAGCTATTTGTTGCAATTCGTGTTTATGACAAATTATGCCCATCAAGTTGACATAGATATTTTTATCTAGGAGGTATGTGAACCGGAAATTCCAACTGACCCTATTGTCGAGAGGTTAAATTTAGTTGAAAGAGAAAACAAGTACTTGAAAGAAAAATTGAAAAGAATTGAGGGGGAGAAGATGGAATTGGAGTTGCATGTTGCCGATGCCGTCGATGATCACAAGATCAAGATGGAGAAAATGCACTTGAAGATTAGAAAGATTAGAAAATATGCCATCGATAGTGAGGCTTGGTATCATTATGCTGTTGGATCAATTGTTACCTTAGTTGTGATCTTGATCGCATTTGTTGTTGCATTTAAATGCTTTAGCTAGAGAGTTATTTGTTTGTTGCATTTAAGTGTTGTATGAACTTTATGTATGAACTTGTATTAATTTGGTCTATTCGGTGTTGTGTAATGAAGATGAGCCGGCAATGGATGTACGATGACCGATGCTCTCCCCAGTTCGTTGAGGGCGTGCATAATTTTCTGCTTGCGGCTGAGGCAAACAAGCGGGCGGATGGTTTTATGCCTTGTCCATGTGCTGGCTGTAAGAATGGTCGCAATTACTCTACGTCAAGAGCCATTCACGTCCACCTGTTTGAGTCCGGTTTCATGCCCCACTATAATGTTTGGACCAAGCATGGAGAAAGAGGGGTTATGATGGAAGACAATGAAGAAGAAGAGGACGACGACAGCTATCCTGGCCATGGGTGCCCTGAATACGATGATACAACAACGGGGGAAGAAGCTGAGCCGGTAATGCGGGAAGAAGCTGAGCCGGCAATGCGGGAAGAAGCTGAAGAAGAGGCATCAGATGAGCCCGTTGATGATCTAGGTCGGGCCATTGCCGATGCAAAGAGAAACTGCGCAAGTGATTTGGAGAAGAAGAAGTTGCAGTGCATGTTAGAGGATCACAAAAAATTCTTGTACCCGAATTGCGTAGGTGACAAGAAAAAGTTGGGCACCACACTGGAATTGCTGCAATGGAAGGCAGAGAATGGTGTATCTGACAAGGGATTTGGAAAGTTGCTGGTAATGATAAAGGATATGCTTCCAAAGGACAACGAATTGCCCGAGAGTACGTACGAAGCAAAGAAGGCTGTCTGCCCTCTAGGGTTAGAGGTGCAGAAGATACATGCATGCCCTAATGATTGCATCCTCTATCGCGGTGAGTACGAGGATTTGAACGCTTGCCCGGTATGTGGTGCATTGCGCTATAAGATCAGCCGCGATGACCCTGGTGATGTCGAGGGCGAGCGCCCCAGGAAGAAGATTCCTGCCAAGGTGATGTGGTATTCTCCTATAATACCACGGTTGAAACGTTTGTTCCAAAACAAAGAGCATGCCAAGGCGATGCGATGGCACAGAGAAGACCGTAATAAAGACGGAAAGTTGAGAGTACCCGCTGACGGGTCGCAGTGGAGAAAAATCGAAAGAAAGTACGGGAAGGAGTTTGCAGATGACGCAAGGAGTATATAGTTTGGTCTAAGCGCAGATGGCATTAATCCTTTTGGGGAGGAGAGCAGCAACCATAGCACCTGGCCTGTAACTCTATGTTTGTATAACCTTCCTCCTTGGTTGTGCATGAAGCGGAAGTTCATTATGATGCCAGTGCTCATCCAAGGCCCTAAGCAACCCGGCAATGACATTGATGTGTACCTAAGGCCATTAGTTGAAGAACTCTTACAACTGTGGAATGGAACAGGTGTACGTGTGTGGGATGAGCACATGGGGGAAGAATTTGACCTAAAGGCGTTGCTGTTCGTGACCATCAATGATTGGCGTGCTCTCAGTAACCTTTCAGGACAGACAAACAAGGGATACCACGGATGCACACACTGTTTGGATGATACCGACAGTATATATTTGAATAGTTGTAAGAAGAATGTGTACCTGGGACATTGTCGATTTCTTCCGAGCAGGCATCCCGTAAGAAAGAAAGGCAAGCATTTCAAAGGTGAGGCGGATCACCGGACGAAGCCTCGCCACCGTACTGGTGCTGATGTACATGATATGGTCAAGCATTTGAAGGTGATATTTGGAAAGGGTCCTGGCGGACAACCTGTACCGAAGGATGCTGACGGACGCGCACCCATATGGAAGAAGAAATCTATATTTTGGGACCTGCCATATTGGAAAGACCTAGAGGTCCGCTCCGCAATCGACGTGATGCACGTGACGAAGAATCTTTGCGTGACCCTGCTTGGCTTCTTGGGCGTGTATGGGAAGACAAAAGATACACCTGAGGCACGGGAGGACCAGCAACCGTATGCACAGAGAAGACGGCATACATCAGGGTCATGCAAGCTACGCTCTTACCAAAGAAGAGAAGGAAATATTCTTTGAATGCCTGCTCAGTATTAAGGTACCGTCTGGCTTCTCGTCGAATATAAAGGGAATAATAAACATGGCAGAGAAAAAGTTCCAGAACCTAAAGTCTCATGACTGCCACGTGATTATGACGCAACTGCTTTCGGTTGCATTGAGGGGGCTTCTACCAGAAAATATTCGATTAGCCATTGTGAAGCTATGTGCATTTCTCAATGCAGTCTCTCAGAAGGTAATCGATCCAGAAATCATACCAAGGTTACAGAATGATTTGGTGCAATGTCTTGTCAGTTTCGAGTTGGTGTTCCCACCATCCTTCTTCAACATCATGACGCACGTCCTAGTTCACCTATGCGAAGAGATTAACATTTTGGGTCCTGTATTTCTACACAATATGTTCCCCTTTGAGAGGTTCATGGGAGTCTTAAAGAAATATGTTCATAACCGTGCTAGGCCAGAAGGAAGCATCTCCAAGGGCCATCAAAGTGAGGAGGTCATTGAGTTTTGTATTGACTTTATTCCTGACCTTAAGCCGATTGGTGTTCCTGAATCGCGGCATAAGGGCAGACTAGATGGAAAAGGCACACTAGGAGGGGAACAAATAATATGTATGGACGGACATTCTCTCACTGAAGCACACTACACAGTTCTACAGAATTCCGCCTTGGTGGATCCGTATATGGATGAACACAAGAATTTGCTACGCTCTAAACACCCGGAGCGGTCTGATGACTGGATTACACGTGAACAAACCAGGAGTTTCGCCAGCTGGTTGCAGACACGTACCATGCATGACACCTCTATTGAAGATGACCTGTACTTGCTGTCCCAGTTACCATCTTCGAATATAATGACTTTCAAAGGGTACGAGATAAATGGTAATACATTTTACACGATCGCCCAAGATAAGAAGAGCACCAACCAAAACAGTGGTCTCCGCTTTGATGCAGAAACCAAGACGGGAAAGGAAACATATTATGGTTATATACAGGACATATGGGAACTTGACTATCGACATGGTTTAAAGGTCCCTTTGTTTCGGTGCAAATGGGTCAATATGACACGAGGCGGGGTAACGGAAGACCCTTAGTATGGAATGACAACAATGGATCTCAACAATCTTGCGTATGCAGACGAACCATTCGTCCTAGCCAATGATGTGGCACAGGTTTTCTATGTGAAGGACATGTCTACCAAGCCAAGAAAAAGAAAAGATAAGGAAGCGAATGCATCGTATGATGAGCCAAAGCGGCACATAGTTCTTTCTGGGAAGAGAAACATCATGGGAGTGGATGACAAGACAGACAAGTCAGAAGATTATGAAAAGTTTGATGAAATTGCTCCATTCACAGTGAATATTGACCTGAGCATCCCATTAAATGATGAAGATTTTCCATGGTTACGGCGCAAAGGGACACACGCGAAGAAAAAGTTTCACACCCAAAGATCTGGGATGTGATCGACTTCACTATGATCACTTTCTTCTGTGTTTCACACCCAGAGGGGAATCTCTGTAATAGTTAGGGTAGTTATGTGTTTTGGCATTTGAAACGCAAAGAAATTTTATGTGCAAACAAATTCTTTCATGCCTTCACTGATTTTTAAAGTTAAGTTATTCACAAACTAGTGACTCACACTAATTTCAAATAATTCAAAATTTAAACTATTCAAATTTGAAAACTACGGGCACTAATAGAAAGTTTGTAATGTTTTGTACCTAAAGCAAAAATATTCACAAAGAAACTCTAAATACACAAAAAAACAACACAAAAATAAGTAAAGCAAAAAAATAAAAAAAAGCCCGCCTACTAGGCTAGAGCGGCCTGCATACGACTAGAAACCCAACCTGTCCTTAGTCCAGGATGCAGGCCCGCAAAGGCCAAGTGGGCCCATAGGGCAGCAAAGAACACGTAGGCCCAGTAAGCCTGCTTTGGAGAGGAGCTCGAGAGAGCGACCGCACGGGGGTTTATAAACCTGTGCGGTCGCCCCTCGACTAGCGAGGTGGGACTAAACTTGCCGCACCGCACCTGCGCTAGCGCACCACCTTTAGTACCGGGTCGTGGCACAAACCGGTACTAAAGTGGGGGCTTTAGTACCCGTTTGTGCCACCACCCGGTACTAAAGGGGGTCGCTTCCCGCCGCTTGCCCCCGTCGCCGTCGCCGCCCCCGTCCCCGTCGCCGCCCTCGTCTCCATCGCCGTCCCGGGCCCGTCGCCGTCGCGCCGTCCCTGCGTCGCCGCCCCCGCATCACACCCCGGCCCGTCGCTGCCCCCGGCCGTCGCCTCGCCGTCGCCGTCGCCCCGCTGTGAGCTCTCCCCCTCTAACCCCTCTTCCTCGCCCCCGGCGGCCACCATGGGCGCCGCCCCTCCCCGTGCCCATACACACATACACAAGCATGATCAACACACACACACACGTATATATGTATGAATGCATGTATATATTAGTATATACGTATTTTGTATGTCTGATTAGTTTAGATTTTTTAGATTATTGTTTTTTCACTAGTATATATGTATGAATGCATGTTAGATGGATATAATTAGTGTTTAATTAGTATGGAATTTTTTATATAATGTTGTTTTTCTGTTTTTTAATGGATGTATAGAAGTTGTTTTTCTGTTTTTAGTGTTAGATGCTTAATTAGTATGAAATAGCATATAGAATTTTGACATATGTAATGATAGCATAATTAGTGTTATATAGAAATGTTAGTTATCAAAATCCAATCATTAAAAAGAATGTTACTTTTTGCGGGCATATAGCTAGTATTTGTTCTCGACGATGCCCGGCCCGCATCCTCGCCGTCGACCTTCCGCGACGACGTCCGGCTGACCCATTTCCGGGACTGGGCTCCATCGGGCTGGCACTGGGAGGTGCTGCCTGGAGGGGCGCGCCGCTTGATGAGGAACCCGGCCCCGGGTCCCATCGTCGACCCTGATCTCGTTTGGTGGTGTTCGCGTGGGCCAGTTTTGGCGCGGAGGGAGCCAGCCCAGCCGGAGGTGGTACGTCGCCGTGTCAGGGAGGAGGACGAGGACGTCCATCGCTACATGGTTGCGTTAGAGGGCGGCAGGTTCTCCAATACCTGGCAGTTTCTTCTGGGATCTCACTTCAGCTATGATCCTGTGAGGGTTCCTTCTCTTTGGGTGTCCACCGCCCGCGCCGCAGGAACCGCGAGTGTCCTAGATTCTTCTGTAGTATTCGATCTTTATTAGCTACCTAGCCAGTGATGTATTCGATACTATATCTATTATTCAAGACGATGTATTCGAGATTATATCTATTATTCGAGACGATGTATTCAAGATTATATCTATTATTCGAGATGATGTTTTCGAGATTATATCTATTATTAGAGACGATGTATTCGAGATTATATCTATTATTCAAGACGATGTAATTTGAATACTAAATTTTTTTATATTTCTTTTGGATTAGTTAAATAAAAGCCATGGCGGACAATACCGACAGAGAGGGAGAACAGGCCATGTTCGATATGATACGCCATCCTCACGGGCCAGATGATGATCAGAATGAAGAAGATTATGATGGCTCCGAATTTCTAAACAACACCGGAGAGGGTGATATGATATTCGACCACGACGACCGAATTGATGAAGTCATGAACTATGATTATGATGATGACGAAGAAAATGTTGTTCTTGAAACAACAAAGACCGGCGAGGTATATATATTTATATAAGCAGGCATCTGGTGATCATCACATGTTTTAAATGACTTGAAGAGATATTAACGAATCGATCTTTATTCTTTCAGCCATCCGGATTGAGCAAATCTTCAGGCAAAAGGACGAAACGAGGCCCGAACAAAATGTTGAAGGAGGGCGTAAAGTACAATATCGAGGCAATCAGACCTAATGGCGAACCATTAGCGCCTAAGAAGATTGCGGACAAGTTCGTTCGTCAGTGCGGAGTTCTTTTGAAGGACCAACTCCCACCCGATCTCCCTTCAAGAATGGAGAGAGCCAGCAAAAGACAAAAGACAAAAAGACAAAGAGGACGCTGCTCCATGTCCAGATGTTACTTTTGTCGACAAAAAACAAAAAGATCTGCTTTGGGATACTCTCATGGAACATTTCACCCTACCAGATCATTTCACAGAAGCAGATGTGCAGAAAGTCAAGGACGCTGCTCTTAGGAAGATGGCGGTTGCATTCAAGAACCACAAGAATCATGAATGGGACAAGTACGTCAAGGGAGGAAGGAAGACTCCGGTATTCTAGGGAACGGTCGAGAATTAGCTAAGGAACGGTCGAGAATAAACAAGAAGAATGCCGAAAAAAGGATAAGTTCCATAAGCTGGGGCCAGGTGGCTATGCGGTGGCAATGCCTAAGTGGGATAAGTCTGAGAAAGAGATGGAGGATGCAGGTTTCACTCTGGTTACTAAGAGCTGGCCCCCCAGGGTCAGGACTTGGTTCTATGCGCATGGGGGGGAGTTCGACCCCAGGGTCACATTCCAGCGATAGCAGGAGCAGATCGACTCACTTACCCAGCAAAGGGGGTCTCAGCAGCTGCAGCAGCTAGCGAATGATCCAGCATTGGATAGCACCTCCCCATCCATGCCGAGAAGCAGTGTGGGTTCTGCCCCGGACGACGCAATGCTGGATAGATACCCCGTGGATGACATCACGGAGAACACTAACTGCGAGCTACAAGTCAAAATGAAGAACATACCCATTAAGGTGGCAGACGCTGTTGCTTTTACAAATCCCCCCGAGGCAACCTTCCATTGCAACCCGATTCCAGCGGGCTATGCTCGTGTCTTGGTTGATGAGGTGGTGGACCCATATTCGGAGCTACAGCTTGACATTCCTGGAGGTGACGGCGAGCACTTTCTCGAAGAGGCCAAACATCATATCATCCTATGGACAAAGGATTGCATCATCTTTCGAAGGCCACCGACACCGCGTCAGCCGACTCCTCGTCGAAGTCCGCCACCGAGTCAGCAGACTCCCGCTCCGGCAAGTCCACCAAGTCCGGCAAAGTGTCAGGCCACTCCTCCTCCAAGTCCGGCAAAGTGTCAGGCCACTCCTCCTCCTCCAAGTCCACCACAGCGTCAGACGTCCACTCCTCCTCCAAGTCCGGCACAACCTCAGGCCACTCCTCCTCCAAGTCCAGCACAGCTTCAGGCCACTCCTCCTCATCCAACTCAGCCCTATCAGCCGTCTCCTCCGCCTCAGCAATCGCAGAAGAGACACCCCACAGCTATGGTGTGTAGCGGTACGAGTCAAGGTAGTACAGGAAGTACAGGCGGAGGCAAGCGATATAAATATGGTCCAAGCATCACGCCTCTTCCGCAGAGGCCTTATGACAAGTCCGAGGAGGAAAACGCAGCCATATCGAAGGCCGAGGTGGAAGCCCATTTTGCACCGAAACCGCCACCGCCGCCAAGGGAGAAAGTGCCTGAGGAAACGATTGACCACTTTATTCGTATGGCTCAACCACCAGCTCCCAAGCCTGTTGACACAGACTATGAGCGCCACATCAGGAAGTTAAATCGAGCACGTCTACGTAAGGAGGCGAGCTCGGGATCGAGCAAACAACAAGAAGCTGTCAAAAAATGCGGGAAAACCATTCCCCAGCTGGGAGAACAGGCGGCGCAATCGATCCCCTCGCTTGTTGGGCAAACAGTTTACGTTCCCGAGGTGGGCAATGTGGTAATAACTAAGGACCATATAATGCAGGCTGAAGTTCTCAACATCACTGTTGGATAACTCCTCGAGATCGAGCCCATGCCTGTGCTTAGAGAGGATGAAATAAAACGGAAATATGTCCGGGGCCAACCTTTGGTCGAGCCAGACAAGTTCAAGAACCTCCCAACGAGAATGTATGAATTGCATCAATGGTACATGAACATTACCAAGATTTCAGATTGATTGTCCCTCATGGTGAATGTCAAGGAGGAGCATTACTTCCATCAGAAAGCTCTGTCCGTTGATTATTCTGAACTGTTTCAGTTATACAATCAAGACGCACTCGACAAATCTATCATCAGTTGCTATTGTCTGTAAGTGATTTCTTTATGTAATTTAAGTCTCAAGCTAGCTGTACTGATCCTTTTGATCAATCATTACCTGTAATTGTCCTCACTATATTCTTTTCTGTGGTATTATGCAGGATGAAGATGTATGAAATGAGAAAAGGTGGACGCTTTGGCATTGGGTTCATTGACCCAAACACCGTTAATGAATACACATGGCTAATAAATACACATCATCAAAAGGACGTAGAGGACAAAATGCTAGAGTTCTTGAAGCGCCTCAAATACAATGAAGATATACTACTTCCTTACAACTTCTAGTGAGTCACACTGTCTTGTACTACAAATTCTCTGTTTTTGCCTACTAGCTAGCTACATGTTTTTGCTTACATATGCTCGCTTAATTAAGACATGCAAACGTGTGTGCATGCAGATTTCACTGGATCTTGTGTATCATTAAAGTTGAAGCCGGAACAGTTGAAATACTGGACTCACTACTCAAAGCAAATACTGACTATAACATCTTGTTTGGGATAGTCAATAGGTAATTTCAATCATTATTAACTATATATCTCGGCCTATTTAGTTCGTCATTTCATGATATGAACTATTTAATAAGCCCTTTATTCATTTTCTTTGTCGGTGGGCAGGGCTTGGGCAAGGTTCATCAGCGTCATGGAAGGCGAATGGAAAAAAAAGCTTAAATGGTTTCGACCCAAGGTAAGTAATTAAGTAGTACTAGCTAGCTAGCTAGCTGCCATCTCTTTAATTATCATGCTTGATTAATTATTATCTGATCAAATTCCATTCTCGTAAAGGCCCTGAAGCAGGCGCAGGGGACTGATCTGTATGCATTCTGCGTTTGCGAGAACATTCGCATGATGGCGTCCGAAAGGAGCAGATCTCAAAGACAGGAATGGGTATGCTTGTCAGAACACTATTCACAATTTTTACACCATTATCGATATCTAGTCACACAACTAATACACATGCATATTGATCTCCTTCTTAACAGTTCAAAGAGGTGCGGGAGAAACTCCTAGAAACGGAGCGCGTAGAAGCACTTCAAGAGGAAATAGCGGGATTTTTGCTCGACCAAGTCATAAATCCGAAGGGAGAATACTATTACCCGCTACCGCCCCCATGAAAACCACTTCCAATCGTCATCGTTCTTCGAAGGCACCAATTAGGCTAATTCCACTGGCTCCGAAGGCAACATGCATATGTAGGAGAAATTGTATATAGCTATACATGTGTGTATGTGTGAATTAATTAATATGGTGGTTTGTGAGACATTGATGATATATATATATGCATGATTGGTTCTACTAGAAATTCTATATATATATATATATATATATATATATATGCATAACGTGTACAATGTGTAGTATCGTAAAATACCAGCAAACAAAAAAGAATTAAAATGGAAACACAAAATTAAATGAAAAAGAAAACATAAAACTAAAAAGCCCCAAACCTTATAGTACCGGTTGGTCTTACCAACCGGTACTAAAGGGCTCCAGGCCCCCGGAGCTGGCTCGTGCCACGTGGTTGCCCTTTAGCACTGGTTCGTGCTGAACCGGTACTAAAGGGGGGGGGGCTTTAGTGCCCACACTTTAGTTCCGGTTATGGAACCGGCACTAAAGGGCCTTACGAACCAGTGCTATTGCCCGGTTCTGCATTAGTGAACGTGGAATTTTGTAGACTAATTCTCTTGCTTCTAAATTAACCCATCATTCACTTTTTATATATAAATAGATATCCATCGAGTCAAACCACAAAGGACGGCAACATGCTTGTCGAAGATAACAACAACTTCATAGTTCTTGTAATTGCAAGTGCCGTTGGGAACTCGACAAATTGCTATCTTCCATAGAAGACAATCAACATGATTGTATTTGAACGTGCGTACAATACCAGTGTGCTCAACCTCTGGGCAGTCTGCTGAGATTTTTGGAAGTGGAACCCGGTCACGAGTGTACACATTCACAAGTTCCCACTCGCAGTTGGACCCAATGTAAACAACCCAATCTCCATTTGCGCCTCCCCAAGCCTTTCCCTCAAGCGATGGCATCTTAACATCATACGTATCATTATCAAGCGGCATCAACTTGCACAAGGCGAGGCCTCAGTCGTCCCCGCGCCAGTAGTCTTCAGGGTCATGGCAAAGAAGATAGGGGAGATCAAACCGCTCCTTGACCCTTGGGTTCCTTATAATGATGTTATTAGTTGAGTCGAGAATGGTCTTGAACGAACCTGCCATGCTAGCCGAGGTGATGGCGTCGCACCAATCAATGAGTTCCTCCACCACGTCATCTTTCAGATCGGGGCAAGAATAACGGGGTCGTTTCCGGCCTGTTCCCTCCATGGAGAAGACAATCAAACAACGGAAGAAGGAAGGGTGAAGGGCTGAAGGAAAATGGAGGAGTGAGAGGAAGAGCGTGCTACAGTAGTTCCAAATCGAGAGGGAAAAGCTAAGAGTCAGTGGACGGTTGCCAGTTTGCCATGGTACACGAAGAGGTGCCCCGGCCTACACGTCCGTTTGGAAATACTAGTAGAAAAGGACTCGCTGTCGTCTCACTGATATGTTGGAACGGGACCACATTTCAACGAAACATGGTGTGTAATTTCTCGTGCAAAATGCGATTTGGCCGCGTTGGCCCGAGGTGCCGCATTAGTTTTTTTTGAAAGTTTGCCGTATTAGTTATCGAACTTTATTTTTTTTAACATGCAATCTGAATGGATAGCTCCTGTGGTCATCACACGTGAGTGGATATAGTGATGGTTGATTCACCTGAGCAACTTATTACTGTGGGAATATGTGAGTACCAGCGGATTCAAGGAACAAAGAAATGATGGTTGCTTCGTCCGAGCAACTTACTGTGGTGAAGGTGGGGCTCTGTGATTTGACTGCTCACTAGTCATTACTACTGCGGCGCAACAACCGGGGTGAATCTTTCCCTAAAGTTGTGTCGTGCACTCAATATTGCTGCATGGCAGGTGGAGCCGGATGAAGGATGTCCAACATGTCGGCGAAATGAAGTTGAATTGTTTCTGGCATTGCTATCAATCCTTTAGGATTTGTTTATATGCACGCATAATTTTAATGAAATTGTACTGTGATGCTATGAAGGTTTCAACTTTGGTTCCCACAGGAAAAAAAGGTTTCAACTTAGGATTCATGTATCTTGCCTCGAGATTATCTCATTACAACATTCCATCAAATACAAATGAAACTACCATGGCTAATCCATCTCAATGGTTCGCAGATCAGCACCAATATTCACATCACAACTGAAGACAAAGTTGTGAGAAGGTGTACAAACAAAGAAAAAAATGTAATTGATTGATGTTGCTCGTAGGCATGGCTCTATTTCCTTGGCACAGTGTTCATTGCTTGGCAGCTAGTTTCACCCAGCTCTGTAGCCAAAAAAGAGGTGTATGAAGGACACCACAATCCGATCATTTTGTGCAGCTTCACTAAAATCGAGCGGACCATCCCTGTTTGCAAAGATATCCAGTCAGTGTGATTACAATAATAGTGGAACTAGATGATGAAACATTACACACATAAATAGAAGCCGATCACCTCTACGATCTCTCTTTAGGACTAACTTCTTGTTGGAGAAGATTAGGCATGGAGTTGGATGAGGAGGATAGCAAAGCCAATCTCCCTTTCCGCAGTCCCATAGAAATGTAAAAATGTTGCCCGTGTGACATTTTGGCAGAACTGTACAAAACACTCTTTAGAAAAAAGTGATTTGTGCAGTTCATCAAAAGGTCGCAATAGCAACGAGGTGAAAATGGATAGCCCTGTTTGCAAAAGGAGGTCGAAAGGAAACAATTACTGCCCAATAACACGAGTTGAAGACACATACGCCGAAAAAAAAGAAGCATGTTCCATGTAATAAGGGAGAGATAGCACATGGTGGTTTATCAAAAATGGTTTGAGTACGAGATTGCAAGATGGAAAGTACGCCGGCCGAGATACGATTTAAGCAAACAACTAAAGAAGATCCACATGGAGCAACATGGGAAGATGGGCAGTGGAGCAAGGCCGGAGGAAGCTGTACCTGAGGGTCGAGGGGATGTTACTAGGAGGGCGCCGGCGGCCGGGATCTGCCCATACTGCGGCAGTGAGCAATTGGCGAAGGCCCTACCGCGCCGAAGCTTGGTCACAGAATACGGCGGGTACCACAGATCGGGACATGCTGCCTCAACACCGTCGAACGGAGAGACGATGCACATCCTCCCTTTCCGCCGGCGGACGGGATGCGGCCGGATCACTGACCAACGCTGAGAGAGAGAGAGGCCATGGCTGCCTTGTGTGAGATGGTGTGACAAGAGAAAAACCCATTTTGCCATTTTCCCCACGGCAATCGTTTTATATTCTGTACGTTCCATTGAGGAATATATAACTTTATTTAATGCTAACGCGTCAAGTCTAACTTTGTTCTGTCTAGGCATGGTACCTGACCCTCCTTTGAGTAAACAACCACTACACGCGTCAAATTATCACGTGGGCTGCCTTTTTGTACGAAAACAAACTCCACTGTGTACCCGCGCGGGTGTGGCCGGGAACAAGACGTGAGTACATGCGTCCTGCATGCACTTCTTCTTTAGGTGCAGGTACGTACGTGGGTGGGTGTGAGAGAGATGGTTTGTGCGAAACAGAGGCAATGTGTTGATGATATCTCAAACAGAAAAATGTAACATATGCAATGTGTGTGAAACGGAGTCATGGACGTGAGATATCGATAGAATTGAAAACAGGGATGAAGTGTGTGGCTGCGCGATCGATAAAGAGTGTCGTCGAATTTGTGTTTTCCCACGTCAAAGATACAGGGCAGCTAGCCTACTCGAATTTGAGAGAGCAGAGGTGCGGTTTTTCTCCGTGGCATGGATACCTACCTATGATGTTCGACTATCGGTGTGTGTGGGGGGGGGGCAGAGACCAATCGACTAGTATATGTGTGGGGAAGGAGAGAGACCTAGCTATGTAATTAGGGAGATCGATCGACAGCCATAGATATGTGTAGAGCGTCGGAGGGTTGGTGATGGAGTGGCGTCTCACAAATGGTGGGAGAGGCCTGCTAGACAAATCGAGGGTATGAATGCAATATCAATAAGAAAGGGCGGGGGATGTCTGTCTGTCTATGCACGTGCGTGTGAGAGACGGGTCGGGAGGTATTCAAGGATGATGAGGGGAGAAGATATGGTTGTGGTAAGCATAGGTAACTACATAGGAATATCAACCGTCGTGTGTCCGAGATAGGGAGAGACATAACTAGCGAGGTAAGTGTATCGGTGCTTGGTGAAAACGAATTTATTCGACCTGGCTATATGTAGGGAGATCAGTTCATATACACGCCTGCATGTGTTAGAAGCAAATAAGGTCCGGAGAGACAGACAGGGGGAGAGGGTGCGGCTAGGAGGTGGTGCGAGAGGCCTACCATGTCGAGGGAGGAGGAGTGTGCGAGTATGTGAATATGAAAAGAGGGGCGAGAGTGTGCACCTACGTGGAATTGTATTGGACATAGGGGGGCATGGACGGTGAGAAGAGAAGAGGGGAAGTATATATGTGTTTGTTGTAGGCACACTTGGCTAGAGAGGTATATCGACCGGTGTGTGCCGGAAAGAAGGAGCCAAGGGCCTACACACACCGTGGGTGGACGACCTAAAGAGAAATAATGAACGTGCGTGATGGAGGGGACGCTAAGGGTGGGTGAGAGGGGGGCGGGCGTGTGCATGCACGATAGAAAGTTTGCGCTAGCTAGCTACAAATAGAAGAGAATCGTGAAGGTGTAAAAGACGAACAAAGATCATAATTCATTATAAAAAAGTGGATACGGATACTTGAAGAAGATATCATAATGTAGAACATTGATTATAATTTGGGCTAATGTGTGGCTTTTGCAACTCAGGTCTAAATACTTGTCATAATGTAGGGGGCGGGGCACTATACTTTGTGTGATAAACACGATGTACGTATGGAACATGGTTTAGATTATGAATATATAGTTAGTACATCAAATGTACTATTATTTCGAATCAACATCAAGTGTATTCAAAAAATAGAACTCGAGTTCATGTAGTACACATAGTTCATATCTATCTCTATAGTAATCATGTGGTGTGTTATTAAGGTAATACACGAATGATGGTTGAAGTTGGAAACAATCATGATTGTAGATTCTTATTGAAATAGAGAAACAAATTCAAATTTAGTTCGAGTTGTAGCGCTAGTATAGACATTTGGAATGCACTAAAATGTTGGGATTAGTAGGTTACATGCATTATACAGCAAGCGAAAAAATTTAATCGGACATAACATGGATTCATACTCACTCCTTCCATCTATATAGGGGGTAATGAGATTTTTAAGACCGCCTTTGACTATTGACAAGATTAATAGTACATGACATGTACAATGTGGAAATTATATCATTGAAAGAACCTTTCAAAGACGAATTTAACGGTGTGCTTTGTGTAAGTTGCATGTCATATATTATTGCTCTAATATTTGGTCAAAGTTAGCATCAAAAAACACATTAGGCCCTATATAGATGGAAGGAGGGAGTAACTTTGAATAGCATTTGTATAGTAAAACGGGGCAAGACTCTCTCTTTGTGTGGTGTGAATAGTTTTATTTTTTTCATTTTATTTTTGGTTGAGGGAAGTGCGAATTGATTTGGTACGTACAAGTACAATATTACTACATGTTAGGCTTGTCCCTAAAATTCAACCCATGTCTTGTTATATCCCGAAAATTTAGATATCGTGCTCCCAAAACTGGCGCCTTCACAACCCGCGCCTTGCTATCGCAAAATTACAACGCGCGCGAAAACTCCTTCTAGCTGCCAAATCCCGACACGCGAAATCCCCCTTCTAACCCTGAGTCGAAAGGCACGCTAGTTCAAATTGGTGGGGGGTACTTTTGTAACACACCCTACATTTTGGACAAGCGCGTCCCTAAGTCATGCTTCACCCCCTCCCATCACCCCCTTTTCGCCATTTGAAATCCCAGGCCGCCATAACCTCTCTGCTCCAGCCGCGAAACCCCACCCTCCTCCGTCCGCCACCTCACCGCTGCCCAGCCGTAGCCTCTTCCCCGACGACATCGTCCACCGCAATAGCTCGACGTCCCTCGTCCACCTCCGCGGATGAGGATCCATCATCCATCTTGTCTTCCCACCGGTCCAGCCGCCCCGTCCTCCACCTCCAAGGAGCTGCTCCGACGATCGCCTCGTCTATCGTGGCTACTCCATCCCCACAGCGCCGCCTTAACCTGCTCCAACCGCAGCATCCTCACCGACTCCTCTGACGAAGCCGAGTCCTACTCGGCGCCACCAAAGAGGTTGTACACTCATCGCATCGCACCTTCTCCTTAACTCGACCTCCCGGCACCGATGATGCTCCATCCCGCACCCCCATGGAGCGACTACCTTGAAGCCGGCGCCGCGGGCAACATCTCAACGGCGGCTCTCCCCCAGTGAGAGGCCCCTTCAGCGGCGGCGGCCATACCAGCCGGATCTGCTGTGGGGAGTTGTTTCGGGGCAGCGAGGCGGCACTGGGGCCGGCGGTTTGGCCGATGGTGGCTGGCAGCTCAGGGGGTGCAGGTTGAAGATGAACTGCATGCCCTCCCAAAACTACATGTCAAGTGCCTCTCTGCTACCATTGCGTTCAGTTTCGACAGTAGCATTCAGATTGCACAGTAAATTTCAGTTTCGACAGTTAATTTCAGAGTCAACAGTTTTTACCTCATCTGTTGTAGTCAGGTGGTTTTTGGTGATGTAAATTTTTCATCTATTTTACATCATCTATTGGAGATGCTATTATAATCCCACTTGATATTGACAATGTCTGTCTTGTGTTGCTTCAGCCTTGACGTCTTACGGCTCACCGGAGCTGCTCCAACGACAGAATGATCCATCACAATAGAGCAGTGCCCTGGACACTGTCTATAGATTCCTCAGATCTTCCTCCACACCTCCGACAGCCACCTTTGCCTCAACTGCTTCAGCGACCAACCCAATGATGCTGAGGTCGACACGGCTACAGAAAAGAGGTTGTACACTTGTTGCATCACTTATTACTATACATTCACGTTGATCCATTTGGGCTATTTTGGTTCAACGGAAAAACATAGCAATATGGAATTTTCCAATGGCACTCTAGTCTTCAATTATTCATGCATTTTGTTGAAAGGAATGAAGCAAAACATCCACCTGGACCTACTTTTAAAAATCCTATGCATGAAAACAAGACCAAGTGCATTAGTGGCAGAATAACATTCTAACTATACACGCTCTCATATGGTTTCACATTATTTTGGCCATGTTTCTTTGCATTCCTCTGCTCTTCCAATTCCTATAAACCAAACACCCAAGTTGACAGAAATCATGTGTTTACAAATGCTCTGTTTACCATGTGCATTCCTATCCTATTCTGGTGTTTTTCCTATCCCTGCGTTTTTAGAATCATGCAAGCCAAATGAGCCCTTATAGAATTACTTCAGTTACAGGTACGTGCCGAAGGGAACTTTGTGTGGTTTGTCCTGCTCCTGCCGCAACGTCGTCCACCTCACCTGAGCTGCTCCATCGACAGAAACATCCACCAATCCAGACATCACGACTCCTGACCGTCTTTTGCCGCCCCAGATCTCATTCCCTACCGCCGGCACCCACTGCAACGGCATCACCATCATCGACTCAGCAGATGAACTTGAGGAGTACATGGGTCCACAAGAGAGGTCACACTCTTTTGTTTTTGCTTATGTTATGCATTGCTTAAAATTACCTGCTACTTTATCGTCCTGTTCAGCTCTTGGACTCCCAAGTCAGGTCCAAATTAATGTTCAAACTTGAGTTCTAAATTAGTTGTGGGGCACATATCGAGGCAGCAATGAATAGTATGTCTGTCTAATATCTGGTTCACCTAGGGTATGCCTATGTTGTTCATCTTGGGTGGTAAATCATCATCTGTCTTTTTATTAAATTAAAGCAATCATCAGCCTGCTATCATTATTTTTGGATCCATCCACTGGTTGTTACCATCACTATAAATTTCTGCATGCTCTCCTTACATAATCTCACCATATTTTTTTCGTATGCATGTCAGATATTGTACATAGTTATGCTGAACATGTAGAGAAAAAGAGAAGAGTTTTGCGCGGCAATACAATGTCATGCAGACATCGCTCCATGGTGGGTTCAATGGCAAACCCTCCCCACCCCTCTCCAGATTGTAATCCAAAGGAAGATATCTGTTCTGAGGCGGATTCAGATGCCGCTCACCACTCCTATTTATCCCCAAGGTGTTTGCTCTACCTTGGCATGATGACGTTAGTCATATCATGCATATGTTGCCTTGCAGTGCCTACTTTTGACATCATATATGTCGTCTGCTTAGTTTAGACATGTTCTGTAATGCCACCTGTTTAGTTTCCATATCATATATGGGAATTATGCAGTCTCATGTCTTTTAGCCAGCCATAATATATGTGAAATGTGCAATGCCATCCTGTTTAACCAGGCATCATATATTTGAATGATATCTTTCCCATCCTTTTCTTCATTACATTTCCATTTGTCGACAATGTTTGTACATTAAACTACTCTTCCTGTGAATCAGCCATTTGGGTGGGAGATGGAAAAATCTGGAGTGAAAACAAGGCCTTCAAAGCAAACAGTGCTACCTGTCGAAGCAAATCTCTTGTTGGGTCCCGATAGCTCCTCAGAGATGGATTCAGAGACAAATGACCAGTCCTATTCCCCCACTGAGGTGTATGCTCTAACTTGTCACGGTTATACTGCTCATATCATGCATATGGTGTCTTGCATTGCATAGTTTAGACATCATATACACAATATTCAACACCATGTTCTTAGTTCGGACATCATATTGAATGCCCTTTGTATAGCATATAAATCACATATGTGAATTAAATGATGCGATCCTGATTACTTAGATAACATGTAGGTGAATTATGTCATGCGATCCTGTTTAGTTATTCATCATATCTTTGAATAATGTTATGCCATGCTATCCAGTTTAGATAGACATCATAGATGTGAACTTATGTCATGCTATCCATTTTAGTTAAACAATATACATGTCAACTATTTCATGCCCTCTTTTTTCCACACTATCTATTGCATCTGTCTCTCATACATGTCTGTACATTCAACTATGTTTCCTGTTGATCAGCCATTTAAATTGGAGCGGGTGATGCCAGTATCTAGCAGACTAAAAACACAGTCTTCAAATGAAACAGTGCTACCTCTTGGTGGAGATAGCACCCTGGTTGTACATGCACAAAAACCAGCCCTACCACACATAACCCAAACTCTCGCAGATTGTACCCCTACTGCGATGGACATAGAACCGGCTTGACCCAATCTAACCGCAACCCCAGCCGATAGTAACCCAGTTCCTGTTGACACAACACCATCTCCACCACAGAGCTCCCAAACAAGAGTAGTTAGTAAGGCAGCTCTAGTGCCCAAAGGGCCAGTACTATCAAGGCGAACCCCAACTCCACCAGTTAGTACGCCTATTCCTGTGGAGGAAGCACAACCAGCTAGTCGTAGTTTAGCATCTATCGCATTTGATGTTGTTAAATCGTATGTGCGTATCTTCCCATCTTGGAAATATTATACTGAAGATGAAGGAAAATGCCAGTTGCGGGTGTTTGTCCAGGAGTTATGTGTAAGTAATGTTATTCATGGCAATTACTTTGCTTTGTCCCATACATCCTACCTCCATGATGGTTATAATACAACAAAATTTCCCAATTTTCTCTAAAGAGAAGGACCGATTTGGAAACTCAGGATGAGGTAACCTATGCTAATACCTCTGCTATCTTCAAGAATGCTTGGTGGTAGTATCGGAATTACCTGAAGAAAACGTACTTCACGGGCAAAGAAACTCATCAAATTCCCTTACGTTCTCCTGAGACACATTTACTGGACGATGACTGGGAACGCCTTGTGCTGTATTGGTCCCGTACCAAGAATGTGGTAAGGTCTATGAGCTCATTTTGTATTTTTAAGTATTATATTCTTGCATCTTACTGTACTCTGTTCATGTAGAACAAGTGCCTAAACCTGAAGAACAATTGTTCTAATTTAAGATTCCATTGCTATGAAAGTTCAAAAAAGCGCTAGGCGTTAATTGTGTGTTTTTCCACCGCCTTGCGCTTTACTGACCAAAGGGCCTGCTTATGCGCAGTTATGCACAGATTAAGCATAGTTATGCGCAATGCGTATTGCCAACGCCTAGAGCCTAGGCGCGCTTAAGCGCTCACTTAGGCGCGCCTTTTTTAACTATGATTGCTTTTCTCTTGTATCATTGTATTTACTCATACAAACTTATTTTTCAATTGAAGGATCCAATCGAAACTCCAATGGCACAACAGGTATGTTCATGCATGTTTCTTTAACAGGTTTGCTCTTATCAATAGCTTTGTTGATTTCAATATCAATTGTGTATACAGTTGACTTTCATATCATGCACATTACTAGCATCACAACAGAGCCAATGGTGTTGTTGCACATGTAGACCCGTGGTACCCATATGAAATCTTGTTATGCCGTGTAGTTCCCCACACATTGTATTCTTTCACTGCTACTTTGTCTTGAACTGATATGATTTGAACCGTGTCTCTATTTTCATTTGGCAAGACAATGCAGTGACCATAGGACATAGATATATGTTTGTTTGATGCTTTTATTATGTACTAGTACTTGGCAATAAAATACTTGGTAGTTTAATCCTGTCCACCTTACTAATGAACTGTTTCACCGAAATGAGTTTCATATACTAGTACATGCTAAACTTGTTATGTGTCTGCTTGTTTCTTCTTTTAGAATGCTGATAGAATATTGGGAAGAGTGCCTTATTAAGCAATGGTAAAGGAATGCAGATAAGGTTCAGGATAGTGACACATCCTTGTTGGTCTCCAACAAAGCTGATAAAAAAGGTAAGGAAGACTATCTTGAAAACAACGAGACAACTCCAAAGTCCTGTCTTGGTTTAGTGTTCGAGTTACTGGCCACTACCGCTTGCACAAGCTATTTAAACTCACTATCTAAATCAATTCGGTTTCTTGAGTCTCAACTACAAGCTGAAAGACATCGATCAGCTGTGCTGCGACAAGAAGCAGAAGTACTGCGAAAGTCCCTGGAGCATTCAGATGCATACTTTCTGGTGCAACAACAAGCGTTGGAGGATTTTAGTGCCAAACAGAACAAAGCTAATAAGCTTGCTAAGCTTATTGCCAGCATGGTGGAAATCTAGGATACCGTTTCTTGATCTCTTCTGAAGTTTTTTCAGTTGTGCTCTTGTTTTGCTGTTGTGTTTATTTGCACTAGTGGCCAATTTTGACGGCTAGTGTATGTAATATGCTGCTTTGTTCCCTATATTTGCACTGGTGGCGAACTTTGATGCCCAGTGGATGTAATATGTGTAATAGCGGTAATAGGCTAGCGTTAATTGCTTGCTTATTTATTTCCTTATTGTCTTGTTTAGTTGTTTGCTTGTAGTCACTACAGTTCTTTTTCTGTGTTTTTCTAGTGGCCACATTAGCCTATTTTTTGTAACTAGGCCAAAATAATCATGGCAACAGATGGACTGTTGTAACCATGGGCCTCCTGCAGGCTGTATGATCCATGGTCCTTCTTCCGGCCGTAGGATCCATTGGCCTTCTATATGGGCCGTAGGATCCATTGGCCTTCTATACGGGCCTTAGGATTCATAGGCCTTCTACGGGCTGTAGGGTCCATGGGCCTTCTATGGGCCGTACGATCCATGGGCCTTCTATGAGCCATACGATCCATGGGCCTCATACGGGCCATAGGATCCATGGGCCTTCTACGAGGCGTATAATCATTTCACCAATCATATGCCGTACTATTCGT
This sequence comes from Triticum aestivum, assembly GCF_018294505.1. Lineage (NCBI taxonomy): Eukaryota > Viridiplantae > Streptophyta > Magnoliopsida > Poales > Poaceae > Triticum > Triticum aestivum. The sequence continues at coordinate 672,896,504 of NC_057813.1, read as the reverse complement.
GGACCATAATTGGACGTTAATAGGCCGTATTTGATAACTCTATGAAAACAGCCCAACGGGTTTTTTTGTCATGAAAACGACCCAACATATTAACGGTCCACAAACGGGCCAACTGTAACGACGGGCTAAATTTGGCCCACAAGCAGAAAATGACAGTAACGGACCGTATGTAACCGAATGCTGCAAATGAGCCCAAGAATCAATGGGCCCTGAGGGCTGAAAGATAACTTGGGCTGGAAACGGCCCAATGGAATAACAGGTTGTTAATGGGTATAAAGTGATACACTATTCACTACGGGCCAGTTCCACCACGGGCCGTTAATGGGCCAAGAGTTACAAAGGGCCTCATATAGGCTGAAAGAAGTCATGGGCCACACATGGGCCGGAAGTTAAAACGGGCTGGAATCATATTGGACGGCCCAGGTGACGCTACTGGGCCTAATTCATAGAGGTCGTAACGGGCCCTAGGTTAGAGGGTTGTAAATGGGCTATATGCGAACATGCCGTTAACAGGCTTTCCGTGGGCCAGCCCGTCACCTTTTACCAAGTCAAATGGGTCGGCCTTTTCACAAGAATGGGCCTCTGTTGGGCCGTGCCACGTGTCGCTGTATCATAGGCGCCTTCGGTCCAATGAGTGGATGACATCTGTCCCAACGGTGAGCCGACACATGTTTCCTCCAGCCAATGATAATTTTACACATGGAAAATCCCCATTGGTCGGGGCTGTTAACGGGTTATCGGATCCAAAACCCGACCCGATAGCCTAATGGCGTACGTTACGGTGGATGCCACGTGTCGGTCACCCTTGATGAAAGCACTTCGGTGACGCGCGATTTAGCGTCATGGAAGTGGACACTTCCGTGATGATAATTTTTGTAATGTCATGGAACACTTCTACGACAGCACAAGTATGACTATCTTGATTCTGTCATAAAATCGTCATGGATGTACATGCATGACAAAAACACGACCTACTGTGACGAACACGTATCATCATAGAAGTGTATTTTTTGGAGTGCAAGTGGATTAAAGCGAAGCCAATCAAGAAATGAAATGGGCCGACTACTGTGACATTCATCGCAGACATCGCCACCCGGTATGGCATACCACACAGCATCATCACCAACAACGGCATGAATTTTGCCAAAGGAGCAGTGGCACATTTCTGCGCGACACAGGGCATCCGACTGGACTTAGCGTCCATTGGCCATCCGCAGTCAAACGGCCAAGTCGAACTAGCAAACAGCCTCGTCGTGTCCGGCATCAAGCCCAGACTGGTCGTACCACTAGAGCACTTGGCCGACTGTTGGCTCGAGGAGCTGTCGGCCGTCCTCTGGAGCTTGTGTACCACCCCGAACAAGTCAACCGGCTTCACTCCCTTCTTCCTTGTATATGGTACCGAGGCTGTCATCCCAACTGACATCGAAATTGACTCACCTCAGGTCACCATGTACACGGAAATGGAGGCAAAGGAAGCACGAGAAGACGGCATCGACCTGCTGGAAGAAGGCCAGCTATTAGCACTCAGCCAGTCTGCCATCCACCAGTAGGGTTTGCGCCGTTACCACAGCCGGAAGGCCAAGCCAAGGTCCTTCCAAGAGGGCGATCTTGTGCTCCGGCTGATCCAGCGAACAACCGGCCAGCACAAGCTCTCGACCCCTTGGAAAGGCCCATTCATCATCAGCAAGGCCTTGGGAAATGACTCCTACGACCTGATCGACGCGCAGAAGCCCAAGGCACGCAAGAGAGATGATTCCGGCAAGGAGTCGGAACGACCTTGGAAGCCAATCTCCTTCGAAGATTTTACAGTTAAATGCAGTATGTACCAAGCTGTCTTTTGTATTAAGTACAAGACATCGGGCCCCCCGAGGAGCACTCGGGGACTACCCTCTTTTATCTATATGATGAGTAACATGCCTATGAATGTATCACTACATTTGTTCTTCTGTCTGGCACCGGGTTCGACCAGTCGGCATGGGGACTTGCTGCCTTGAATTATGTTAAGTTCCACCTGCAGTCAGACAAGTAGTGTGCCGACACCTAATCCCTCTCTTGCCGACAGTTGCAGCTCGCAGAATCGACTGTTCGACTGGCAAGAGTTAAAGGAAGGAAAAGATGCCCACACAAAAAATGGCTAAGGACCAATGGGCTTACATAACACAAGCGGGCTCCCCACCCTACCAACTGACTGCTAAGAAGCCGGCTGACCGGCTTCCCACTCACCTTGATACAATCGAAGAAAGATAAAGTACTTGCCCTCCCACATGGCCAAGTACTTTCCCAGCTACAGAATGCAGAGAAGCTGTCCGGCTGGGAAGGCGACGACCAAGGGAGGGTGGCAAAGGAAACAGCCGAAAAGATGAAAAGCAAGCACAGTCGGAAGTCAAACACATGCAAGATTATATTTACACAAAAGGCCTTCGAAGGGCCGGCATTCAACCTAGTCTGAATACATCCCTAGTGGGTGGAACTGCGCGAATTTAACAAGTATTGTTTAAAGACTAACAGACAGGAAGACAAAGATAAACATGGCGGCTCAAGCCAAGGGCGCAATGGGCGAGCTGGGCAGGTATGTGGAGACGGCGGTGCTGGCTAGAGGAGTGGCCGGCTGGCAAGTCTCGGCTTGGTCAGCACCAGTGGCAGGCGGCATGCTCGCGTGTGCCTCGTTGTGGAGGCACGGTCAAGCTGAGGCTGGTCAGCTGCTCCACCATCTGGTGCGGCGTCTTCACCGTCATCTTCCTCCTCATCTTCACCCTCATCGCTGGAGTCGATCTCCTCCATCAAGTCTTCACCATCCGCCGGGTTCAGCCCAAACCACTCCTCCGGTAGATCAACGCTGTCGTCATTCAGCTCGGGGACGAAGGCGCTGGTGTCGGTGTACTCGGCGATCGCTGAAGCACACTAGATGATAGCCGGCAGCACTGCCTCTAGCTCCTCATTGTCCTCCTATCGAAACATGGCCAGCTGGGTCAAATCCAGGCTGGGATACCACGCACGGACGAACTCCAGCACCCGCCTGGTGCCTGCCTGAGCTGTAGAAGCCTTCCAAGCCTCGAAGCGGCTAGCCGCCACCTCCAGCTAGTTGGCAGTCCAACTGGGGGTGCAGGGAATCACTTCACCAGGCCAGAGGGTGGACAACACCTAGGCTCCAACGCGCTGAAGGCGGCGGAGCATGCGGTGATCCAGCTGGAGATGGCCTTGGATGGCCAAGAGCTGCTCCTCGAGCATCCGGCGAGCGTCTGGCGCAATCTCAGCGCCAGCCCACCTCTGCATGTTGCGGTGGGCCTCAATGACTTGCCTGGCAGCAACAGGATAGCCGGGGAAGTACTCTGCACAAAGAAGAAAAGAAAAAATGCGAAGTCAGAAGTCGGACCAAGCAACAGGTGGCAAACAAAGGGACCAAGAGGAAGAAGGCTTACTGTCAACCATGTCTTCAATATGGCCGTAGCGATCATTCAGCACCTGCCTCGACTCGGCCCAGTTCACCGCCTCGGTCTCGTTCTCGGCTTGGAGGGTGGCCTCGCTGTTCTTCACCGCCTTCAGGGCGGCCTTGTGGCTCTCCTCTTGGTCAGCCAGCTTCTTGGCCAGGCAGTCGCGCTCCTGAGCCACGGTGCTGCACTCGGCCTCCTTGATGCGCAGGGCGGTCTGGGCCTCACCCAGTTGCTGTCGCAGGTCGGCATTGGCCTCTGCAGAGACGTCAAGGAAGAGAAAACAATGAGAAAAGAAGTCGCCAGAAAAGATCTGGCCCGACTGCTCAGTAGTCGGGACTACACCCAGTGGATGCGCTGACGTGCCCCCACAAGAGATAGAAGATAGAGAACTTACTCCGGCTCTCAGAAAAGTCGACGGTCTTCTGAGTCAGCTCCTGGGCATGGGAGTTGAAGGCGGCCGCGTGAAGGTTATGATAGTCCTGCAAAAGGGACAGATGAACAAATAAGGACAAGTTAGCACCCGAAGTCTGCTAAGAAGTTCCAAGCCGCCTGCTCAGCAGCCGACTCGGAACTCGGGGACTACACCTAGTGGGTGTGCTGATGCGCCCCTACGGAAGAATTCACAAGCAAGAAGCAAAAAGAGAGAAGCTTACCCGGATGGCTGACCGCGTCGCCAGGAACTCCTGGTTATAGTTCTTTAGGGCGGCGGCCTGAGACTGAAGTCGGGTCCGGATCTCTTGCACCGCCGCATTCAGCACGACTGTCCCGCCACCCGCGTCCACCCCGGCGAGCTGACGGTCACCGTCTCCAACTCCTGGGCCGATGAGCTCGAGCCCGCGGCCTTCTGCGGGTTCGGCGCCGAGGTCGCCTTCCCTACGCGCTAGCGAGCCGGAGATTGGACCACAAGGTCCTCCCTTGCAGTCAGCTCTCCTCTAGCTGGTAGCACATGCGGCACGCTGGTTTGGCCGCCTTGGTCTGCCGCAGTCGGCGCCAGCGGAGCCGGCTCCTTCTCCGGGGCAACGATATCGCCCTCCTCCCTCTCCATCACTGGCTGGTCGCCACCGGCTCCCTCCAGCGGCACCACCGGGATCTCAGGTGCTACGAGCGGAGGGGGATGACGAGCTGCGGAGGCTGGTTGCGCAAGGCTTCCTCCGCCTGCGCCGCATTTGCAGCATCTGCTTGGGCCTTGGCCGCCGCGTCGGCCTGCGCCCTCGCCGTCTCCTCCGCCATTCTGTGCTACCTTGGCGGCAACCAACTTTTGCTGCTCTGCCTCCCGCTCCTCACGCGCCTCCCGCCTGTTCCGCTCCATCGACGCCTGAAGCTCGGCGCAAGGGTCCATGCGGTTGGCACTGGTGGAGCCTCCCGCTGCCTCAACCATGGAGGCGGCAACAGACCGCTTGAGAGAGAGCGGACGTCCGCGTCATACAAGACAAAGAAAAAACAGAAGAATATTCACAAGAAGGAAGAAAGAATATGTGAGGGAGTCGGCACTTACGCAGAAACCATTTACGGCTCCTTCACCACCTTGTGGAAGCGGGTGGCCTTCACGGCCACTTTGTCCCGCTTGGTTGCCGCAACTGATCCCTTGGGCTTCTTCGGCCAGCTGTCGAACAGGATCGGCGCGGCCCGGCCCTTCTGTGGGCCGCCTCGGGCAGCCGGCATGGCAGACGAGCTCGCGCCCGGGTGGTCGGACGCCGGCTGGTGGCATGGGGCAACTTCCCCCTCGTCGTCATCTAGCCAGTCGTCGAGGCCGGCTCCGAGCCCTGAGCTGCCTGCCTCGCTGCCTCCTCCCACGGTGTCGTCGTCCAAGGCGGTCGCCCCCAAGTCGGGGTCGTACGCACCGCTCTCCGCCCTATCAGGGAGAAATTGACGCTCCGGCCCCGCGGCGCCGGCGGTCGGCTGGAGGAGGGGGCTCTATTAGACAAGACGATTGGTCAAGTCAGCCAAGGAGAACTCGGCAACAGAAGAAAAAAGAGAAGAAAAGGAAACTTACCATAGGCGGGGGGTCGGCGCGGGAATACAGCTCCTTGCCGAACCGCCACTCATCCGTGAGCTTGCAATTTGCAAGGTAGTTCACCATGTGAGCTACCTCTGCGTGAGGCATCTCCTTGGTGCACAACCGGCTTTGGTCAAGGTGCCCGCTCATCTGACAGATCATTCGAGGGCGACCCTGGAGCGGGAGCACCCAGCGCACCATGAAGGCGGTCAGCAAGTCGGGACTAGTCAGGCCCTCCAACTTGATCAACACCCGGAGCCGTGTGATAGCGGCGGCTCCAGAAGGGGACAGAGACCTGGCCTGATAGGACCAGTTGGGCCGCTTCCCAGTCGGCGGGCCGACTACGTAAGACAGAAGATTGACCCAGTCACCCTTTGGGAAGATGCTCTTCACGTAGAAGTACGACTGCTGCCACATCTTCACCGACTGGATCAGCACGGTGGGAGGAATTGGGTTGTCGGCCACCGACCTCTGCACCCGGACGAAGGCGTCACATTGAGCCGACATGCTCTTGACGATGGTGCCGAGCTTGGAGTAGAAGAACTCCCCCCAAAGCTCGATGGTGGGGAGGATGCCGAGGAAGCCTTCGCACAGATTGACCAAGGCGGACAGCAGCACCACCGTGTTCGGAGTGAGGTGGTGTGGCTAGAGGTTGTAGAACTCGAGGAAGGCCCGAAAGAAGCCGCTGCCGGCAGGCCGAGGCTGCGCAGGCAATGCAAGCGGAAGATGACCCGCTCGCTCTCCTCCGACGCCGGCGAGATCTCTCGCTCCAGAGCGAGGCGGACACTCACGTAGTCCTTGCCGAGTAGCCACTGTGTCTTGCGGAGGAAATCAATATGATCTTCATGGACGTTGGAGCCGTCCTAGGCTCCGGCGCGCGCCATGGTGGCGAAGGGTCGGCGGAGAAGGCGTGGCGACGGCGAGAATGCGACCCCGCAGCGGCAAAGCTGTGGCGTAGCAAGGTGGCCGGAGGAGCGGTGCGGCGGCGAACAGCAGCGGCGACACAGAAGGAGACGAGGGAGAAAATGGCAGAGTGGGAGGTGAGCGCTCGTGTGTCTGCCGCTCCCCCTGCTCCCCCTACTTATAGGCGCGGTGCAACAAAACCGAGGGGTGGGACATGGGGGACGTGGGATTAACTGCACCCACTCCCCCACGACCCACGATTGTTACGCGTTAAAGGCGTGTGGTAATTGCCGCTGGAATGCCAACCATCCGCCTCAGCCGCAGAGGATCCGTGCGTGGGCCGAGGCGTGGTGGTGGCGGGCCCCAGCCTGCAGCGACGTCCCGTCACGTGCGTGGGTTGGCAGGCTGGGCCAACCGAAAGGGGCCACGTGGCGCGCGCCAGCTGGTTCCCACCTTCAAACTCCAAAATCTTTCAGAAGGCGCGGCTAAGCGAGCCCGGCTCCTAGCTGTTGGCTCTTCAAAATAGGAACCTACTCAGGCTTCTCGTCCCCCTTTCAGCCGCGAAGCCCGACCAGCTTCGGGGACTACTGTCGGAGTAAATGACCACAGGTAGCCTAGCCGCCCCTAGCGCTTCAAAAAACATCGGGCCGACCGAGCCCTCAAACATCCAAGATGCAGGGCCGCCTTCTCCTGGGCAGCTGTCCCACCGGCCGGCTGCTGGAAGGCGGCAAGGCTCTAAGAGCCCTCTCGAAGAGGCGGACTCCTAGTAGCCGGCCACCAGAGGGCCGGCTCCTAGCAAGCGGCCTGGCTCATGCCCTCAAAGTTTGCACCCACATAACGGTGATAAGACCGGGCATGGCTAAAGTGAAGCCTGCCACTCCCGAATCCCGGAGCGAGCGTGGCCATAGTGCTCCGTACAGGGCGGCCACTCCACGTCCGGCGCGGCACTGTTGCCACGTTGACCATGATATCACCCACGATAGGCTGTCAATACTGCCCGCAGACGGCAGGCCCCTCCTGCCAGAGAGGTACCAGAAGACGGTCAAGCTTGGCTAGTCGGCCTGGGGGAAGGCCGGCACCTAGCAGTCGGCCTGCCCCCACCCTGGAAGTTTGTGCACCATTAAGCAGATAAGATGGGGTAAGGCTATAATGAAGCCCGCTAGGCGGCGGCACTATAGCCATGCTTGCCCCGACCAAGCCATCGTCACCAAGAGCAAGGCTACGGTAACAAGAAGCCGGTGGGACCCACCAGTCATCGGGCCCTAGTGGCCGTCGGAGAAGCCGACAACTACAGACACTAACGGCTTGGACCCACGTCCAGCCGGATTACCATTGTACCCCTGGGGGGTTGGCCTATATAAACCCCCAGGGCACCCATGTAAAGGGTTGATCTCTTAGAGTTTTAGACACCACATAGAGAGAAGAGGAGAGCTAGCCTTGCCCTTCTTCTTCCTCTAGCTAGATAGCTCAAGGAGCCTCTTGTAGCTACTTGTTTTGATCTAGTGATCATGCGGAGACCCCGCAGAGCAGGACTAGGGATGTTATCTCCTAGGAGAGCCCCGTACCTGGGTAAGAGTCGCCGACGTGCATGTCTTCGCCTTATCCCATTTCCAAGCACCGGCAATGTCTTACTGGCTCCCACAATGATAAGCCACCCCTTGTCATATGTCCCACCTACCACCCGATAGAGCACAAAGAGATTTCTCTCACCGCTTTCAAAGGATTTGGGTTTAGCATCAGAGAGACAAAGCTTCAAATGCCACACCCCTCTTAATAGTACGGTGGTCCTATGACACAATGAAAGAAGAAGAAGAACAACGAAATAAATGCTACGTCTTCATCTTGTATCCATTCTTCGTCGAGCGCAGTCATTTGCTTCGAACATACACCGAACCAATTGCTTAAGCAGCAGCAATTTTTAGGGCCCACTCTTGGTAGATTTATCTTCAGTGATAACCTTCACTACTGCGCATGGAGATTATCTTCGTCGTTTGCATCAAACTCCTCGATACATCATGGACCTGTTACTCTGTGTGTACTAGCAAACACATAAGTCCCATACTTGTCGTGGAAAGGTCACGGCAGATGTACTAGAAAAAGGACTTAGTCATGGATCCATCGCAACTAGGAAGCTTAAAGGGGTTAAACGGGACAAAGGACACGAGAGTTTATACTGGTTCGGCCCCTTAAGGTGAAGGTAAAGGCCTAATCCAGTTTGAGGTGGTATTGCTATGTCTCAATTACCAGGGAGCGGATCCGCTTGACCTAACTTTCGATCTGTTATTTCTTGTCCTGAATCACCAACGGGTCGTCCCTTTATATACACAAGTTGACGCACAATGGCTCACAGAGTCCCGGTCGGATCATAAACAGTGTCCGGCTCAGTGACTATCTATGCATGCCTTACAATACAAGTCATACATAGGCCTTAAGTCGCCTTTGGGCCTTGGGCCCTTAGCTAAATCGCCATCTTCAAATATCTTTGTGGGCTTCATATGATGAATCGCCATAGGTATAACCCGGCCCCTCCTGGGCGGGTTATACTAATAGTTATATCCCCAATATTAGGCCCCAGATTGATTTAAACTGGTTCATGACAATCTTTAATACTTAGAAAAAATCTTCTCTTCTTCATTTGTGCAAGAGTTTATAACCCGCCATGACGTCATCTTCCGGATTTGTGATAACCCTCCATGACATCACCAGCCATTAATCCCCACTTTATCCAACATATCTCAATGGATCTTTATCTTAATAACCGTTCCGAAAATCAAGGAATCTGGGTAGCTGGATAACCATGTTTTCGCCTCCTTGTTTTTCATGCCCACTTATTTGCCTTTCCTTATAAATAGCCACGACCAACCTCTTCTCATTCTCCCCCTTTTCAATCATCTTCCTCCTCTCGCGAATGTCTACCACTCGAGCTCTGCCGCCGCCACGAAGCACACCATCGTCCTCGTCCTTGGCCGCTGCATCACCCTAAACGAACCAGAGAATGGCGGCGCTCCTCCGTAGTTGACCTGCATCTGTAAGCACTCGCTCTTTTGTACCCCAGATTCGTATTAGGGTTCCTGAAATTTTTTGTGTTCTTCATAGTTCGTCGTAGTTCTTCCACCGCAGCACGTTTGGATCTAGAAACGGTATAGAACTTGTGTGGTAGTTGTTTTGTCTTCGCCTTCAATACCAGCGGACCCTTTCCCTTTGGAAAGAGATCTCCTTAGAGCTTATGAACTCCCCTATGCTGGTTTTAGGTCTTGAATTATTTCCTTTTTCTGAACTGCCGCTAATCCGAAATAATACTTGCAATCTGTGAAATCTGTTTGTGTCGTACTTAGCAAAAAACTACACCTGGATAGATCCACCTAGTCATGGCGGCTCATACCACTGGCTTTAATTGCAACACTCAATAGAAAACATCAAACTTCTCATGGTGGCTTAGATAGCCTGACATAATTTGTCATATACCATTAGTCCCTTTTGTAAGCCGCCATTCTGAATATGTGCTGTAATACCTTTTTCTCCGGCTTAAATTTGAACCAAAAAATTCATTCTTTTCCTTTTAGGCTTCCTTCTTTACAATGCCTCCCAAAACAACCACTTCCTGTAATTGGGTTCGCTCCATCGTCATGCAGAATACACTTGAAGACTTTATGAAAACCGGTTATCTGCCCAAAAAGGATGGCATGTCTTACCGCGCCCCTAAACCGACAGAAGAGAAACCTCAGCCCAAAGAACGGGAAGTTATTGTCATCACTGATCACATGAACTGGGGCTTTTCGCCGCCCAGCTCTAACCGGTATCTGCCCAAAAAGGATGTCATGTCTTACCGCGCCCCTAAACCGATAGAAGAGAAACCTCATCCCCAAGAAGGGGAAGTTATTGTCTTCACTGATCACATGAACCGGGGCTTTTCACCACCCGTCTCTAAGTTTTTCAGGAACGTTCTGCACTTTTTGGACCTCCATCCTGAAGACATTGGACCCAACTCCGTGTCTAACATATGCAACTTTCAAGTGTTCTGTGAGGTGTACCTTGAAGAAGAGCTCAGCTTGGAACTTTTCAGAGAATACTTTTACTTTAACCACTAGAACGAATACTCCAACGGACCTAGCTTGGAACTTGGCGGGGTCTCAATCCAACGAGGAGAGACGCCATTTTTCCTTATGCGCAGCCGCCAAGTCATCCCAAGGACTAGAACTAGACATGGTTCTACTGCAAAGATACTTCTCTGGCTGATGAGAACCCTCTACCCGGCTTTCGCGCCCTGCATCTCGAGTCCAATCATCCTCTCCCCGACAAGTTGACAGCTGCTGACCGCAAGAAGCTCTCCCCTACCATTTCCAAAGTCAAGGCTCTGCTAGGGAACGACTTAAATGGCATTGATTTGGTCCGGTGTTAGGTTGCATGGCGGATCATCCCCTTGAGCCGCCGCTCCGGTTTAATGTGCACTTATACCCATAGCACAAAGGATCCATTGTCCCACAGCTCCGAGGAATTAACTGATGACCTTATCAATGAGATGACAAAGTCCCTTCTGAATGAGAGCCTAGCTGATTGCAGCAAGGTGGGCCTAATCCCTTTCTGCGAGTCTAACCCGGCACCAAAAGTAAGCCGCCGAACTAGCTATTTTACTTTCACCCTTAATACTTTGTTTTAACTCAACCTTGATGATTTTCACAGGCTGATGATGACTTTTGGAATAAAGAGTATGATCATGAAGCTACAAAGAGAGCCAGGAAGGCCAAGAAAGTCGCCAGGAGAGCCACCAAGAAGAGAGGAAAGAAGCTCGGCGCGTCTGATTTACTTCAACTGGATGACACCTCTGAGTCGGAGGTAGCCCTTGATTCTCTTGGCTCTTTTTTCAACCATCTTATTGACACTGACTATCATCAGGATGACACGCGAATGAGTCAGGGAGTGGAAGAAGAGGTAACCATTATTTCCTCCAACTCCGAGCCTTTGTCAATACAAAAAATCTGAAGAGTAACAAGGAAAGTAAGATTTTCACACACCTTAGCTCATTTGGATCCTCACTTTATTTTGAAGCAACAGCAGCACGAGAGCTGGTGACAGACTCGGACGAGCAAGGATGTGGAAGTCTCCTCTGGCTTACCAAACACGCCAAGGAAGCGTCAAAATCAGGTCACCCCCGACTTAAATTCTCTTTATCCTTTGGCGGGTCTCATTCGTCGGCCACTCAATTCTTCCAACTCAAATTATCAGGAAACATCTCACTCCTCTTCCGGAGATTCAATCCAATCCAATATGCCGGCTTTCAAGACAGCTCCTGGGTAATGGCAAATTACGTACCATTTACTCATAACAATCCTTTTATACTAATACTGACCTTTATGACTCGTGCAGTGGAAAAGCAAAGCCCAGCAAGAGGGCAAAGGAGAATAAGCCGGCTGAAGAGCCGAAGTCCTTGAGCCAGAGCTCCAAACCACAGCTCCTGAGGCCTCTATTCCTGAAATTTCTGAGCTAGTTCATGATATTCCAACAATGACTGTTGACCCGCCTGTTGATCAAGCTGCCGATGACTCTTTAAATCTTGAAACTTCAGGCCCTGTCAAGACAGCCAATACACAAGATGATGATGTAGAGATCACCAAGGTCGGCTTTACTGAACCGGGAAGACCTACTGTACTGGCCAAGCATTCTGCCAAGGAAGAACATGTTGAACCACACAAAGTACGATTTGATGTTGCCAACTATGCTCAAATGGGCATTGGTGATCTATACTCTGGCTTTCTCAGCCAAGTACACAGCAGCCGTAATCTTGAAGTTGACATGGTGAAGTAGATGCACCACAAATTTGACTTATAATCTCTTCAACTCTTAGATTATGCATATCCTGCCAGCCCCCAAGTTTACTGCTTATTTTGAATATGTTGTACACTTGATCACCATGAACATGAATAATAACCTTTGTAACAATCCTTTCAAAATCCGATTTAAAGTTGTATAGTTCTCATGACCCGGCTATAGCCGGTTGTAGACAAGCAATATGCATTAGCCTCCAAGTGTCAAGTACTCTTGCTCGCAAAGTGCTTGGAACTTATTCACATAAGCCGCCACATAAATAGAGCTTTCGGTAGAAATTATCCCCCAAGTACCAAGTGTTGTTGCTTGCAAAAGGCTTGGGGCTTGATATGTTGAAGTGATGTTAAACGGTGACTTTAATCCTGTGTATGTACAAACCACCACTGCTGAACTTCAATCAGAACTATCTAACTTGAAGGCCCGTCTGGAGCTGCAAGAGGCTCAGACCCAGAAGGCGAACTCAAAGTTTGAATTTAGCGTGGGTGAGGCAAAAAAACTAAGAACCGGCTTTGAAGCTGAAAAAAGTGCCTGGCTGAAGAAAAGATTGCCTTGATACAACGGGCGGCAAAGGTGGAGGCGGCTCTCCAAGAAGCAAACACTAAACTTACCGGCTTAAAACGCCAGGTGTCTAATATGGTGTCTGCTATCTTTGGTAAGTCACCTAATGATTGTGAAATTGTGAATATCCTTCTTGACGATATTATCTGCTTTAACCCATCCAATGATCTCTTTGCAGACCCTCGAAGCACCAATCTAAACCAAGACATGCTGGTGAAGCTGAAGGCGGTTTACACATAGGTGGAGCAGCTTTACACTGGTGCTCAGTGCGCATTGGCCACAATTGCTCCGTCCAATGAAGCCCCCACACTCTTGGTTGACGTGCTAAGGAAGCCTTCTGTGCTGCCCCAGCGATTTAATCAAATGAAGCGATCAACTGCGAGAGCCAGAGCCGTGACTTCCTTAAGCCGGGCCAAAGCATGGTTACCGGAATTAGACCCGGCCAACATCTCTATCGGGTATCCAAGCCTCAAGGAGGACGGCACTCCATTTGAACAGAAGGACTTTGCTGCTTGCGTGAAGGAGATACGTCCTCTGGCCAGCCTGATTGCCAATGAGATAGACCTCACCAAGTATCATCCGGCTTATGACGTGGGAAATCAGAAGATGCCCACACCGTCTTATAAAGTGACAGGCATGATACCCACAATCCGTAAGCACACCTTTGCCCCTGAAGTTGACCCGTCCAAGCTAATTGATGATGAAGCTGAGTTGCAAGTTTTTAGTGGCATTGACTGGTTGTCATCAACCTTCTAGGACGTAGAACATGACAAAGAAGCGGAGAGGGTTGACCCGGAAGCCTCAGGCCAGCATGAAGATTGACCCATGATACGTCTCCAACGTATCTATAATTTATGAAGCATTCATGCTATTTTATTATCTATTTTGAATGATTACGGGCTTTATTATACACTTTTATATTACTTTTGAGACTAACCAATTAACCAGAGGCCCAGCCCATATTGTATTTTTATTGCATGTTTCAGTATTTCGAAGAAAGGGAATATCAAACGGAGTCCAAACGGAATGAAACCTTCGGCAGCGTGATTTTTGGAACAAACGTGACCCAGCAAACTTGGAGTGCAAGCCAGGGGAGAATCGAGGAAGCCACGAGATAGGGGAGTGCGCCCACCCCCCTGGGCACACCCTCCCCTATCATGGGCCCCTTGAGGCTCCCCCGACCGACATCTTTCGCCTAGATAAGTCCACATACCCTAAAACCATCGAACATGAAGATAGATCGGGAGTTCCGCTGCCGCAAGCCTCTGTAGCCACCAAAAACCTCTCAGCAGCCCGTTCCGGCACCCTGCCAGAGGGGGAATCCATCAGTGGTTGCCATCTTCATCATCCTGGCGCTCTCCATGATGAGGAGGGAGTAGTTCACCCTCGGGGCTGAGGGTATGAACCAATAGCTATGTGTTTGATCTCTCTCTTTTTCATGTTCTCTCTATGGCACGATCTTGATGTATCGCGAGCTTTGCTATTATAGTTGGATCTTATGATGTTTCTCCCCCTCTACTCTCTTGTGATGAATTGAGTTTTTCCTTTGAAGTTGTCTTGTCAGACTGAGTCTTTAAGGATTTGAGAACACTTTATGTATGTCTTGCCGTGCTTATCTGTGGTGACAATGGGATATTCACGTGACCTACTTGATGTATGTTTTGGTGATCCACTTGCGGGTTCTGCCCATGAACCTATGCATAGGGGTTGGCACACGTTTTTGTCTTGACTCTCCGGTAGAAACTTTGGGGCAATCTTTGAAGTACTTTTGTGTTGGTTGAATAGATGAATCTGAGATTGTGTGATGCATATCGTATAATCATGCCCACGGATACTTGAGGTGACAATGGAGTATCTAGGTGACATTAGGGTTTTGGTTGATTTGTGTCTTAAGGTGTTATTCTAGTACGAACTCTTGAATAGATCGATCCGAAAGAATAACTTTGAGGTGATTTCGTACCCTACCATTAGTGGCTTTGGAGTGACTCTTTGTTGCATGTTGAGGGATTGTTATATGATCTATCTATGTTATTGTTGTTGAGAGAACTTGCACTAGTGAAAGTATGAACCTGAACCCTATGACTTGTTTCCTACCATTGCAATACCGTTTACGCTCACTTTTATCATTAGTTACCTTGCTGTTTTTATATTTTCAGATTACAAAAACCTATATCTACCATCCATATTGCACTTGTATCACCATCTCTTCGCTGAACTAGTGCACCAATACAATTTACCATTGTATTGGGTGTGTTGGGGACACAAGAGACTCTTTGATATTTGGTTGTAGGGTTGTTTGAGAGAGACCATCTTCATCCTACTCCTCCCACAGATTGATAAACCTTAGGTCCTCCACTTGAGGGAAATTTGCTACTGTCCTACAAACCAGTGCACTTGCAGGCCCAACAACATCTACAATAAGAAGGTTGTGTGGTAGACATCAAGCTCCTTTCTGGCGCCGTTGCTGGGGAGGCTAAGTAAGCGGCACTCACACCCCGTCAACTAAGCTATTTTCTGGCACCGTTGTCGGGGCGGTGAGTGCTTGAAGGTATATCTTTAGATCTTGCAATCGTATCTTTTTTTTCTTGTTTTATCACTAGTTTAGTTCATAAAAGAAAACTACAAAAAAATGGAGTTAAGTTTGTCTCATACGCTTTGTCTTTTTAATATCTTTCGTGAGTATGATGGAAAGGAAAATTGTGCTCAAGTGCTAGAAGAAGAATGCATTAAAATGCTTGGTACTAAATCTTTGAATGATGATCATGATTGCAATGTTGTTAGTATGAACTCCTTAAATATCCATAGTACTAATGATGATTGCACTAGTTATGATGAAAATGTCTCTTATAAGCATGTTGATTTTTGTGGAGTATATTTGGTTTGTAAGTATACACCAAACAGGGAAGATAGATATTGCAAGAGGCATAAGTATTTAGAAACTAAAGTTTTGCAAGAAAGTCTTGATGATTGTGCTGAAAGATTCAATATTTTTCGTGCCCCGTGTGAACTTTGCAATGAACGTGGTCATTTAAATCTCCAATGCAAATTGTTTCATGATCGAATCGTGTCCAAAAATTGTGATAACTTGATTACCCTTGGGCATCATAAAGAGCTTAGTCTTCTTTTGGGGTATAAAGAAATGAAACGTATAACTGAGGGTATTCCAAAATTTAATCTTGATAGATTTCTTGATTTTGATCTAGAGGATATTTATATGTTTTGTGCGGTGAATTGCGTTGAAAAACCTTATATTGCCAATTACCTAAAGAAAAGAAAGCAAATAGAAGATGATGAGAATACTAATGAAAGGGAAGAGACTTCCCAATATCCTCCTATTATTTGTTATGATGAATCAGGTAATGAGGAGGAGCTTTCTATTCAACCAATCTCGTCAATAAGGAGCTCAAAGAGGAAGGTTGAACCCACACATAATGTGAAGAAGAAAAAGAAAATAAGGGGAAACAAAGGTAGAAAGGTATCCCTCCCAAATGATGTTGCTCCTACTACTCATCGTGATGATGATAATTGCTATACTATTGGTGCTATCCATATTTTTCATGATGAGAGTGATTATACTTATGATATGAAAGGGCCCAAGCTTGGGGAAGCTATGTTTGATGAGGATGAAATATTTGAGAATATATTTGCTGAAATTAATGTTAGTCCCAAGCTTGGGGATGCTATGTTTAATGAAGATGATATTTTTAGCATCCCAAGTTTTGATATGCAAAGTTGTTATGATGATAGCATGCCTCCTATTTATGATGATTATATTGATGAAAGTGGGTTTGAAAGAGTGTCAACTTTAGGAAGTAATGATCCCACTATTTTGGAGGATGTTGAATATTATTGTGATAATTATGAAAGTGGATTTGGATAGGTCATTACTTTATTTGGTGATGAATCCACTATTTCGGAAGAGGTTCCAATTGATTATGAGAACAAAGTTGCTATCTATGATGATTATTGTGATGACTCGTATGCTATTAAGAATAATGATAACCATGAAACTTGTCATCATGATTTTAGTTTTCCATTGGATTATACTTCACATGATATTTCTATGCAAGTAGATCATGAAAAGAATGCTTTAGGAGCTGGTTATATTGTTGAATACATTCATGATGCTACTGAAAATTATTATGAGGGAGGAACATATGCTTGTAGGAATTGCAATAATATCAAGTTTCCTCCCTAAGTGCTTAAAATCTTGAATCTATGTTTGTTTTACCTTGCCATGCTAGTTGATTATTGTTCCCATAAGTGGTTTGCTCACAAAATCCCTATGCATAGGAAGTGGGTTAGGCTTAAATGTGCTAGTCATATGCTTCATGATGCTCTCTTTATGTTTCAATTCTTATCTTTTATGTGAGCATCATTGTCATCATCATGCCTAGCTAGAAAGGCATTAAAGAAAAGCGCTTGTTGGGAGACAACCCAATATTTACCCTTACTGTTTTAGAGTGTCCACATGATTATGCTACTTTAGTAATCATGTTTTATAGCTTTTGTTTCAATAAAGTGCCAAGTATGACCTTTAGGATAGCTTATGGTGATAGTTGTGTTGATCCTGCTGAAAATCAGAAACTTTTGCACCTAGTAAATTAGATTTGATAATTCACAGAAACGTGATTTTGATCTGATTGTTTACGCTCTGGATTGGTACACAAATTTCTTAGTACTTCCTAATTTGGTAGGATTTTTGGAGTTGCATAAGTATACGTTTGATACAGATTACTACAGACAGTTATGTTTTTGACAGATTCTGTTTTTCGTGTGTTGTTTGCTTATTTTGATGCATCTATGGCTAGTATTAAGTGGTATGAACCATAGAGAAGGTGGAATACAGTGGATATTACACCAATATGAATTTAGAATGAGTTCATTACAGTACCTAAGTGGTGGTTTTATTTTCTTATACTAACGGAGCTTACGAGTTTTCTGTTGAGTTTTGTGTTGTGGAGTTTTCAAGTTTTGGGTAAAGATTGGATGGACAATGGAATAAGGAGTGGCAAGATCCTAAGATTGGGGATGACCAAGGCACCCCAAGGTAATATTCAAGGACAACCAAGAGCCTAAGCTTGGGGATGCCCCGGAAGGCATCCCCTCTTTCGTCTTTGTTCATCGGTAACTTTACTTGGAGCTATATTTTTATTCACCACATGATATGTTTTTCTTGGAGCGTCATTTTCTTTTGTTAGTATTTGCTTTATGTCATTTATAATAATGTTTTGCATCTTTATTTTCAATAAAAATGTCAAGGATAGCCTTTACAATGCTTCTTTTGCTAGTATACATGTTGTTGTTTGAAACAGAAAGTTTACCGCTGTTGAAAAAATTCCCTAGAAAAGTCAGAGAATTGTATAATGTTGAAACTTTTTGCAAATTGAGATCTGATAAATCTTCTACAGTGTAGTATTTTTCTCATAATTTTTGGAGTTAGGGAAGTATTCATACTCTTGCATTCTCTACATACTGAATTGTTTTGGCAGATTGCTGTTATGTTTGCGTTGTTTGCATATGTTTGCTTGTTTAATGATTCTATTTAAGTATAGTAGTATTAAATATGCAGAGGCATTTAGTATGCAATGTCAAATAATAATTTTAGTGATTTGTTACAGTAGAAAATGATAAGGTTTTGCATTGGTTTATACTAACCTATCTCACGAGTTCTTGTTGAGTTTGGTGTGGATGAAGCTTTCGATAAAAAGAGAAACCATGGTATGAGAGGAATTAAGGAGACACAAAAATTCAAGCTTGGGGATGCCCAAGGAACCCCCAAGATAATATTTCAAGAAGTCTCAAGCATCTAAGCTTGGGGATGCCCCGGTAGGCATCCCACCTTTCTTCTTCAACAACTATCGGTTAGTATCGGTTGAGCCTAAGTTTTTGCTTCTTCACATGAGTTGTGCTATCCTTGCAATGTTATTTTATTTTGTTTTGCTTGTTGTTTGAATACAATACCAAGGTCTGAAATTCTTAAATGGGAGAGAGTCTTCGCATAGTTACACAATTATTTAGCTACTCATTGATCTTCACTTATATCTTTTTCGAGTAGTTTTTCATTTACTCGTGTGCTTTACTTATATCCTATGAGTAAATGGTTGAATGAGTTGATTGTCATAAATCTGAAATTATATATGTCTCATTTGCTTATCCCATGGGGAGTTATGACTTCACATCTAAGAAGTAGAGGTTGTAAATTTACTGAAGGTTAGCAAGCATTGTATTGGTCATTTGAACAATTCATGTAAGAATATGGAAAGAAGAGAGATTTCACATATAAATATACTATCTTAGACATCTTTTATAATTGTGAGCACTCATTAAGTATGACATGCTAAAGCATTGATGTTGGACAAGGAAGACAACGTAATGGGTTATGTTTTCTCACATCTCAGTTAAAGTATATTGTCATGGATCATTCAAACATGTTGATCTTTCCATTCCCCCTCATGCTAGCCAAATTCCTTGCACCAAGTAGAGATACTACTTGTGCTTCCAAATATCCTTAAACCCAATTTTTGCCATGAGTGTCCACCATACCTACCTATATGCGGTATTTACATGCCGTTCCAAGTAAATTTTCATGTGCCAAACTCTAAACCTTCAAATAATAATATGTTTTGTATGCCCGAATCGCTCATGTAGCGACTAAGGGCTGTCAGTATCATCCATGCTAGGTGGGTTATTCTCAAGATGAGTGGACCCCGCTCATCATGCACGAGAAAAATGGCTGGTAACCGGGATGCCCAGTCCCATGATCAAAAGATCAAAATCAAATCAAAAATAATTGCAAACAAAACTCCCCCAGGTTTGATGTTAGTTGGAGGCACCCGTTGTTTCGGGCAAGCCATGGATTGATGATTGTTGGTTGAGGGGGAGTAAAAACATTTACCATTCTGTTTGGGAACCGCCAATAATGTATGTAGTATGGAAGATATTGGGAACTCTTGGTTGTTATGTTGACAATGAGATCATACCTCTCAAAATTATTTATCTCTATTTCAAAATTGAGCTCTGGCACCTCTGCAAATCCCTGCTTCCCTCTACGAAGGGCTTATCTTTTACTTTATGTCTTTTACTTTATGCAAGAGTCAAGGTGATCTTCCCCTTTCCCTTTTTCATTTTATCCTTTGGCAAGCACCTCATGTTGGAAAGATCCTGATATATATATGATAGTTGACCCTATCTTTCTCAGTGTCTGATTAAAACTCCATAACCATTAGTATTGTGTGAGTGTTACCAATTGTAGAAGACTATATGATAGTTGAGTATGTGAAGTTTGCTAAGTCAAAGCTCTGACATAGACCCTTCCTGAAAATAAGATGAATTGTTGTTGTTTGATGACTGAGAATGAAGTTTGCTAGAAAGTTTATGGTCTATGCTTTAACATGTGAATAGCTTGTTACTTGATTTTGAGAAGTTTTATGAGATGAACTACTATTATGACTTATAATCATGCTAGAAAAAGTGATTGAAATTTTCATTGATCAAACTTGTGCACCTGTAAGCATTCACACTTCATAAATTCTTTCTTTTATCATTTACCTACTCGAGGACAAGAAGGAATTAAGCTTGGGGATGCTGATACGTCTCCAACGTATCTATAATTTATGAAGCATTCATGCTATTTTATTATATGTTTCGAATGATTACGGGCTTTATTATACACTTTTATATTACTTTTGGGACTAACCAATTAATTGGAGGCCCAGCCCATATTGTTGTTTTATTGCATGTTTCAGTATTTCGAAGAAAACAAATATCAAACGGAGTCCAACCGGAATGAAACCTTTGGCTGGATGATTTTTGGAACGAACGTGGCCCAGGAAACTTGGAGTGCAAGCCATGGGAGCATCGAGGAAGCCACAAGATAGGGGGGCGAGCCCACCCCCCTGGGCGCGCCCTCCCCTCTCGTGGGCCCCTCGAGGCTCCCGGGCCGACTTCTTTCGCCTATATAAGTCCACATAACCTAAAACCATCGAACATGAAGATAGATCAGGAGTTCCACCACCGCAAGCCTCTGTGGCCACCAAAAACCTCTCGGGAGCCCGTTCCGGCACCCTGCCGAAGGGGGAATCCATCACTGGTGGCCATCTTCATCATCCCGGCGCTCCCCATGATGAGGAGGGAGTAGTTGACCCTCGGGGCTGAGGGTATGTACCAGTAGCTATGTGTTTGATCTCTCTCTATCTCTTGTGTTCTCACTATGGCACGATCTTGATGTATCGCGAGCTTTGCTATTATAGTTGGATCTTATGATGTTTCTCCCCCTCTACTCTCTTGTGATGAATTGAGGTTTCCCTTTGAAGTTGTCTTGTCGGATTGAGTCTTTAAGGATTTGAGAAAACTTTATGTATGTCTTGTCGTGCTTATCTGTGGTGACAATGGGATATTCACGTGATCTACTTGATGTATGTTTTGGTGATCAACTCGCGGGATCCGCCCATGAACCTATGCATAGGGGTTGGCACACGTTTTCGTCTTTACGCTCCGGTAGAAACTTTGGGGCACTCTTTGAAGTACTTTATTGTGTTGGTTGAATAGATGAATCTGAGATTGTGCGATGCATATCGTATAATCATGCCCATGGATACTTGAGGTGACAATGGAGTATCTAGGTGACATTAGGGTTTTGGTTGTTTGTGTCTTAAGGTGTTATTCTAGTACAAACTCTTGAATAGATCGATCCGAAAGAATAACTTTGAGCTGGTTTCGTACCCTACCATAATCTCTTCGTTTGTTCTCCGCTATTAGTGGCTTTGGAGTGACTCTTTGTTGCATGTTGAGGGATTGTTATATGATCTATCTATGTTATTATTGTTGAGAGAACTTGCACAAGTGAAAGTATGAACCATATGCCTTGTTTCCTACCACTGCAATACCGTTTACGCTCACTTTAATCATTAGTTACCTTACTATTTTTATATTTTCAGATTACAAAAACCTATATCTACCATCCATATTGCACTTGTATCACCATCTCTTCGCTGAACTAGTGCACCTATACAATTTACCATTGTATTGGGTGTGTTGGGGACACAAGAGACTCTTTGTTATTTGGTTGCAGGGTTGTTTGAGAGAGACCATCTTCATCCTACGCCTCCCACGGATTGATAAACCTTAGGTCATCCACTTGAGGGAAATTTTCTACTGTCCTACAAACCTATGCACTTGCAGGCCCAACAACGTCTACAAGAAGAAGGTTGTGTAGTAGACATCAACCCACTGGGCGGTCATATTTGTGGCCTTCTGAAAAACTGTTAAACATTTGGACTCTGGGAGTCATGTAATAGGTAGCAACAACTTTGCTCTACCGTGCCATCGTGCACGTTTTGTGTTATGCTCCATGCTGTTAAACCAGCACCTGAGACTTATGATTTTGAAGTGGTGTAAAAAATTTCAATTTTATCCTACACACAAGTAAATCAAAAGAGATCCCTTGGCGGTTTACCGCAGGGCGGGTCATAATATCTCGTATGCACCCACTGATGCTTAAAGAAGTTATGGACAAGGCTGGTTGAACCTTAATTGAAAGATAATATTGATATCATACCTGTGATATGGAATTACACTGCCGGCTTACGATACCTGTGCAATAAGGGTGAGTGAGGGAGTCCTGGATTAGGGGGTATCCGGACAGCTAGACTATATACTTTGTCCGGACTGTTGGACTATGAAGATACAAGACTCAAGACTTCGTCCCGTGTCTGGATGGGACTCTCCTTTGCGTGGAAGACAAGCTTGGCAATTCAGATATTATATTTCCTTCCTTGTAACCGACTCCATGTAAACCCTAGCCCTCTCCGGTGTCTATATAAACCGGAGAGTTCGGTCCGTATGAGGACAACAACAATCATACCATAGGCTAGCTTCTAGGGTTTAGCCTCTCTGATCTCGTGGTAGATCAACTCTTGTAATACTCATATCATCAAGATCAATCAAGCAAGAAGTAGGGTATTACCTCCATCGAGAGGGCCCGCACCTGGGTAAACATCGTGTCCCCCGCCTCCTGTTACCATTAGTCTTAGACGCACAGTTTGGGACCCCCTACCCGAGATCCGCCGGTTTTGACACCGACATTGGTGCTTTCATTGAGAGTTCCTCTGTGTCATCGCTGCAAGGCTCGATGGCTCCTTCGATCATGAACAACACGGTCCAGGGTGAGACTTTCTCCCCCGGACAGATCTTCGTGTTCAGCTGCTTCGCACTGTGGGCCAATTTGCTTGGCCATCTGGAGCAGATCGACAGCTACGCCCCTGGCCATCAGGTCAGGTTCGGAAACCTAAACTACACAGCTGATATCTGCGGAGACTTGATCTTCAACAGATTCGGGCCTACGCCGGGAGCGCCTGACAGTCACGATGTGCACGGCTTAGACCTGCTGTCGGACAGTACTCGGTATATCGCCCTCGCAGGAGTCCCGGACTTAAATCCGGGGTAGATTGCGGCGCCCAGGGACGGGTGGATGGACCCCACTCTGGAGGCCGCATACCCATCGGCGGTAGAACCGAATACAGACTTCACCCCCAAGGAAGCCTGTGACACCGGATCCCCGTACTCGTATCTGGCGGCAGGTTCCAGTCCACGCACCTTCGAGCACGCTGACCTTGGTTGGGCTCCGGTAATGTAGTTCACCGCTGCGGATATCTTCCAGCACTCGCCATTTGGCGACATGCTAAACTCGTTAATGTCTCTCTCTTTGTCAGGAGACTCTGGGCCGAACTATGTCTGGCTCGAGTGGGAAGTTGGCGACGAAGGAATTCGTTGCCCACCCACCACCCACTTCATAGCCACGGTCGATGATTTGACCGACGTGCTTGACTTCGACTCTGAAGACATCGACGGTTTGGACGATGATGTAGGAGAAGAACAGGAACCACCACCCACGGGGCGGTGGAAAGCCACCTCTTCATATGACATATATATGGTGGACACTCCGAATGAAACCAATGGCGATGAGGCAATGGAGGATAACCCCTCAAAGAAGAAAGCAAAGCATGGGCGTTGCTAGCGCCGCTCTAGGCCCCGCCACAGCAATACCGGCACCGGAGACGATAACAATCCGGACGGCGCCGAAGATGAATACAGCCCTGATCAGCCCGCCTTCGAGCAGGACGAGCAGGAAGATGGGCAGGACAGCCCAGACAAACAAGCGATGGACGGGTACCCGGAGGAGGACAACCACATGCCCCCTCCGAAGACGAGATGAGCCTCGGCGACGACGAGTTCGGCGTGCCTGAGGACCCCGTGGAGCAGGAGTGCTTCAAGGGCCGGCTTATAGCCACTGCGAGGAGCCTGAAGAAGAAGCAGCAGCAGCTACAAGCTGATCAAGTCCTGCTCATAGACAGATGGACAGAAGTCTTGGCAGCCGAGGAATATGGACTCGAGCGCCACACGGCTGACCGGCCACCTCGTGGCCGGGGAAAACGGCATATCAGCTCGAATACCAGCCCGTGCCACCACGCCAGTTTACTGCGGCCCGGGGCAATACCCAGGGCCTGCGAGACAGATTGGAAAACAACGCAGGACAACCAAGATCGATCTACGGATCACGAGGGCGCGCCATAGCTCATGTCATTGATCGTCATGCCGGATACAATACTGATAAATCCCGCCGGGGCGGACATTATTGACCAGACCTCATCGGACTACACAGCGACATAGCCCGGCACAGAGGTGCCGCACACCCCCTCTGCTTCACTGATAAAGTAATGGAACATCAATTCCTAGAAGGGTTTAAACCCGTCAACATCGAGTCATACGATGACACAACAGACCCCGCGGTGTGGATCGATGATTTTTTTTCTCCACATTCACATGGCCCACGGTGATGGCCTACATGCCATCAAGTATCTCTCACTCATGCTTAAAGGGCCAGCCAGACACTGGCTGAATAGCCTACCAACAAACTCTATTGGCAGTTGGGAAAATCTCGAGGATGCATTCCTTGATAACTTCCAGGGCACCTACGTGCGACCACCGGATGCTGACGACCTAAGTCACATTACCCAACATCCCATAGAGTCAGCCAGGAAATTCTGGACTCGGTTCCTAACTAAAAAGAACCAAATTGTCGACTGTCCGAACGCTGAGGCCCTGGTGGCCTTCAAGCATAATATCCGTGACGAGTGGCTTGCCCGACACCTCGGCCAAGAAAAACCAAAGACCATGGCGGCACTCACGACACTAATCACCCACTTTTGCGCGAGTGAGGACAATTGGCTGGCTCGCAGCAACACCGCACCAGGAAACCCTCGCACTTCAGATATCCATGACAGTAACGGAAAGCCACGGTGTAATAGACACAAGCGTCGAAACAATGGCGACAATGATGAGGATACGGCAGTCAATGCCGGATTCAGCAACTCCAAATCCGGTCAGCGGAAGAAGCCGTTCAAAAGAAACAATCTGGGATTGTCCAGTCTAGACTGCATACTCGACCGCTCGTGCCAGATTCACGGCATCCCCGATAAACCAGTCAATCACACTAACAGAGATTGCTGGGTGTTCAAGTAGGCCGGTAAGATAAATGCCGAGAGCAAGCACAAGGGGCTGCACAGCGATGATGACGAGCAGCCCCGGCATCCGAACACTAGAGGACAGAAGAAATTTCCTCCCCGGGTAAAAACGGTGAACATGATCTATGCCGCTCACATTCCCAAACGGGAACGAAAGCGAGCGCTACGGGACATCTATGTGATGGAGCCTGTCGCCCCAAAATTCAACCCATGGTCAGTCTGTCTGATCACCTTTGATCATAGGGATCACCCTACCAGCATCCGTCACGGTGGTTTGGCCGCATTGGTTCTAGACCCAATCATTGACGGATTTCACCTCACACGAGTCCTCATGGACGGAGGCAGCAGCCTGAGTCTGCTTTATCAGGACACAATGCACAAAATGTGCATCGACCCTTCAAGGATCAAGCCCACCAAAACTACCTTTAAAGGTGTAATTCCAGGGGTAGAGGCCCGCTGCACGGGCTCCATAACACTGGAAGTGGTCTTCGGATCCTTGGATAACTTCCGAAGCAAGGAGTTAATCTTCTACATTGTCCCTTTCTGCAGTGGTTATCACGCACTGCTCGGACGAACCACATTCGCTCGATTCGATGCGGTTCCACACTATGCATACCTTAAGCTCAAGATGCCAGGACCTCGCGGGGTCATAACAGTCAACGGAAACATGGATCGCTCTCTTCGTACAGAAGAACATACTGCAGCCCTCGCGGCAGAAGTACAAGGCGGCTTCCCCCGGCAAACCACCAATCCGGCGACAACAACTCCGAACACCATTAAGCGAGTCCGAAGTGCCCTGCAACAGGATTGTCAGGCATGCCAAGAGCGCGACTAGCAGTCTGGCCTCCGCTCCAGTCCCATCAAGGCAGCATTCATGCCACGCGTACACAATTACGCACTCAAAATACCATGGGCATAGGCGGAGGCGCAATAGTGGCACAGTAAACAGTGCGGGTCAGCCGCAACACACTTTAATAACCCCCTTTATCTTTCAGGAACCCGCTTTTAGGGAGCCTCTCCAGAAGAGTCGGATTATCGGAGTTTCACAGGAGAGAAATCCAAGGAGGCAAAAGGCGTCGCGCACAAAGGGAATACCCAGGTGGAATCTATTCAAGATTGTTAATACCTATTTTATATACATGTATGCGGCCTGCCCTTGGATAGGACATGTCAAATAGTCCTATTTATCTCTGCTTAATGCATTTCGTTGTAAACATACGCTTAGACGTATTATACATCAATGGGAGGTTATATACAGCGTCAACTTATTATTCCTATCTGCACATTTTTTCTATAAATGTTTATTTACTATTGCATCCGTACACTTTGGTATGTTTAGTTTGCCAGGGGCTTCTTATGACGCCCCGTAATATGGCAAGATAAGTCCGAACACTTTCAACAGTGCGGCACCCCGTACTTATAGCACTATATGCATCAGCTCCGAATCATGTCTTGGGTCCATAGTTGGGTTAGCCCGGCTCCCTTGTTTTGGTACCTTACGTTCCGTTATATCAGCTAAGGTAGAGCAGGGAGAACTACTGCGATTGTGTACCGGTTCTTCTCGACGAGCACCTCAGTAGAGAAAGCCGAAAACTGACCGACATGATGTGGCGAGAGCTGGTCACTGTTCGAGAGGTCTTAAAATCCTTAAAGATTTTTCTGCTTTAGGTGAGGAATCGGCCTCGTCCGATTTAGGCGTATATACGCCCCAATTTGGCCTTCCGAATTCTAGGGGCTTCGCCGAAATTTAAAATTGTAGACTTCTATGTCTAAGTGAAGGTTATAAAGCTGCATAGTTCGATTGCCTTGTTTGGTGCGCTAGACACCTCCTTTAGGGACCAAATATTTGGATAAAGAGTGTCTGGGTTTTCCACGAACACCCAGTACTAGTTACGTGGGGGCGGAAGCCGACGACTGGCCTACTTTTAGAATTTTATAAACAGACGCACAGAAGGTAATATTTCAAATCAAAAAGCGCTACATAGCGCAAGTAACTTCGTCTTTATATTACAAACATGACAGAAGTGAATTCACTCTAAAATCGTGTCCTTGGTACATTCATCGGCCATGAGACGAGCGCCTTTCATAACGCCATCATAATATTTTTCCGGATACCGATGCGCCTTGCCCTCTGGCAGTCCATCCTTCACTAGCTTCTCCGCGTCCAGCTTGCCCCAATGCACCTCCGCACAAGCAAAGGCTCGGCGGGCACCCTCAATGCAAATAGACCGCTTGATCACCTCCAGCCGCAGACAGGCATTCACCATCCTCTTTATCAGGCCGAAGTAGCTGGCGGGTAAGAGCTCACTAGGCCACAGCCAGACTATGAAATCATTCATAGCCACTTCAGCCGGCCTGTGGAGTTCAACCAACTGCTTCAGTTAGTCACTCAAAGGCACCGAGTGTTCGGCTCCAGCATACTGGGAACAGAACAGCTTCTCCGTTGAGCTCCCCTCCTCGGCGCGATAGAGCTCCACAGCATCAGATACGCTACGTGGCAGATCTACGAATGCCCCTGGAGAGCTCCGAGTCCGGGTAAGTAAAAGAAATGCCTCTTCCACATGCTTGCTTTGCATAAAGAATGTCTTACCCGCCGCTATCTTCTTGGCCGCTTGGATTTCCTGCTGGGCCTTTTCGGCTTCGACTTGGCGTCTTTCATACTCACAAGGGCCTTCGCAAGCTCAGACTCCTTCATCTTGTAGTCACGCTCCAAGGACTCGAACTTCTTGCTGAGCTCCTGGAGCTCTTGCTGCACCTCGCCCACCCTCACATTCTGCTTTTCGCGCTCAATACGCTCCATGGCCGCCTTCTCTTTAGCCTCGGAGAGCGCCTTCTTTAGGGACGCCACTTCGGTCGTGGCCCCTATTACCAAATAATGACACTTTCTTAGGGTCACCAATTTTTTCTATCCTTTGTGATATGTGAATAGGGTGTTACTCACCTTTGTTTTCTTCGAGCTGCCTCTTCGTGAGGCTGAGCTCCCCCTGGGCCTGCTGCAAATCCCACCTGGGTTCGGAGACCTCCATTGTGCGGGCAGCAGCGGCAACCAGCGCCGCCTGTTTATTCACATGAACACCTACTGTTAAACTCCTGCGGATTATAATTGACCCTCTGTTTGGCTTTTCGTTCCGGACACCAAACATAGTATCAGGGGCTACTACCTATCGGGTGATAACTAAACACTTTTTACTTACCTCAAAGCCTGTTAGGAGGCTGGTGCAGGCCTCGGTTAGTCCGCTCTTAGCGGACAGAACCTTCTGAATCACCGCACTCATAAGAGTGCAGTGCTCTTCGTTCATGGAAGCGCCGTGAAGCGCTTCCAGCAGACTATTCGACGCCCCTGGTGTAGCGGAAGTCATCGGCACGGATGGCTCGCCCTCCCTATTGAGGGGCTGCCTGCCTGAATCCGAAACCTTTGAAGGCTCCGGTATAGTGTCCGGCTGGGAGCCGGACTTGCTGCGGCTCCTGTCGGCACAGTCCGAGGGGATCTTGCGCCCCGTGAGCCCAGCTTTGGGGTTTCACCTTGAGGCGTCTCCGGAATCGCCTCCCCTTGCTCAGGGTTCCTTTGGGACAACACCTCTGTGTCGTCCGCAGGCCGAGGGGAAGTGGCCGTTGGGAGCGAATTCATCACCGAATCGCTCAAAGACCCATCCGAAGAAGATACCTCGGGATGGGCCCCGGCTGGACTACATACGCGTGTTCGGCGTTATAACATACTATGAAATGAAATCGCACTAAAATATAACATAAGTGCGTATACTTAAGATCTTACTAGGGGCTTCCCCCTGGGTAGCCACTCCTCATCACTGTAGGCGGCCGTGGTGGAATAATCCGGCAGGGACACCTTTCCCTTCTTGGGAGTCCTGGCCTCCCTCTCCGGGGTGGCTTTCCTTTTCTTCTCCTATCCAGTATGGGGAGGTGGCATTTCTTCGTGATCCTCCCCACCTCCGCGGGAAGAATATGCCTCGTCGTCCTCGAACGATGATCCTATTACGGCCTTACGCCAGGGACCCTTCCTGGTCCCCTGAGCCGCCCTCTTAGACCCTTCAGCCTCCCCGGATGGGGCGGCCCTCTCCTTCTCCTCCTCCCCATCACGCCTGTACGGCCTTGCGCCGGAGACCCTTCCTGGTCCCCGGGGCCTTCTTCTCGTCCTTCTTTTCTGGCGCCTTGTATGGCGCCGGGGCTAGCAACTCCGTCACGAGAGCGGTCGCCGGACCTTATGGCAGCATAGCCGGACAGTCGATCCGCTTCGCCGTCTTCACGTACTCCTGATTAAGTACACACGATAACTTAGCATCTTCCCATGAGTATGCTAGGAAAGATACACCTGGTGATGGTTAGAAAACTCACCAGACGGGGGGATCGCCTGGCATGGAGTCCGCAGTCCTCAGAGGTGGGAGGAGGTGTTTCGGTACCCTTAAACAGCACCTTACATGCATCCTTAAGTATCATGCCGCAGAGCTCCTGGAGTGTCCGGTGTTTGGCCGAGACGAACTCCCACAGATTAAAAGCCCGTCTTTGGCACGGAAGAATTCGGCGGACGAGCATGACCTGGACCACGTTGACAAGCTTGATGTTCTTGTCAATCATACTTTTGATACAGTTTTGATGTCCGGTCAGCTCCGCAGGCTCGTCCCAGGCCAGGCCCTTCTTCTCCCAGGAGGTGAGCCGCATGGGGATTTCGGATCGGAATTCGGGGGCCGCCGCCCAGTTGGCACCGCGCTGATCAGTGATGTAGAACCACCGCGATTGCCATCCTTTCACGGTCTCCGTGAAGGAGCCGTCAAGCCAGGTGACGTTAGGCATCTTGCCCACCATGGCGCCTCCGCACTCCGCTTGCTGGCCGCTCACGATCTTTGGCTTCACGCAGAAGGTTCGTAACCACAAGCCGAAGTCAGGCTTGATGCGGAGGAAGGCCTCGCACACGACGATAAACGCTGAGATGTTGAGGATGAAATTTGGGGCTAGATCATGGAAATCTAGCCCGTAGTAGAACATGAGCCTGCAGACAAAGGGATGAAGTGGAAATCCCAGTCCACGAACGAAGTGGGCGAGAAACACGACCCTCTCGTGGGGCTCCGGAGTCGGAATGATCTGCCCTACGTCTGGTAGCCGGTGCGCGATGTTTGCATCCAAGTATCCGGCAGCCTGAAGCTTCGCAATATGCTCCTCCTTCATGGTGGAGGCCACCCACTTTCCTCCTGCTCCGGACATGTTTGGCTGTCCGGAGAAGGCCTGTAATTGGGCACTGGAGCCCGAGGAGGCAAGAATGGATTAGCGAAGGAGGAAGAAGGCGTGGGTGAAAACGGGAGATCCCTGCCCCTTTATAAAGGCAATATAGAATGTGCGCCTCCCCACTTGCCTCTCAAAATCTCTTATTTTTCCCAGCGCCTCGATTAATGGCGCTGGTTGGGTTACCCATACCCGTATTGATGGGAATCCCGTGATAAGGGGACATGATCTCTGCTTTGACAGGACGTGCCAAGGAAACCGCCTCGCAATGTGCGCTGTGGCTGGTTATGGGAAAACGGTTCGAATAATAAACCGACTGTGGTGTCATGTCACACCGTACAAAAGTTGTCAGCAGATTACATTTGTGAAACATTATTCTCTCTACAGTGGTATGCGAAGACCATCTTGCAGATCCAGACACGATTAAAGTATTCGATAATTACTTTGGAGTATTCGGAGATGGAACCCGCCTTGCAATGCCGAAGACAATCTGCGCGCCGGACTCATCGTCATTGAAGCCTGGGTCGGGGGCTACTGAGGGAGTCCTGGATTAGGGGGTATCTGGACGGTCATACTATATACTTTGTCCGAACTGTTGGACTATGAAGATACAAGACTCAAGACTTTGTCCCGTGTCCGGATGGGACTCTCCTTTGCGTGGAAGACAAGCTTGGCGATTCAGATATTATATTTCCTTCCTTGTAACCGACTCCATGTAAACCCTAGCCCTCTCTGGTGTCTATATAAACCGGAGAGTTCGGTCCATATGAGGACAACAACAATCATACCATAGGCTAGGTTCTAGGGTTTAGCCTCTCTGATCTCGTGGTAGATCAACTCTTGTAATACTTATATCATCAAGATCAATCAAGCAGGAAGTAGGGTATTACCTCCATCGAGAGGGCCCGAACTTGGGTAAACATTGTGTCCCCCGCCTCCTGTTACCATTAGTCTTAGACGCACAGTTCGGGACCCCCTACCCGAGATCCGCCGGTTTTGACACCGACAGTAAGCACCCAAAGCTTGTTAGAAGCCAATAAGTCCAAGTGCTAGATATCATCATGTTTGGGCGGCTTGTCGCTTCTGTATTAAGACGGGTAATAAAAACCACGGTAAGCTTCAAATATGAGCTATGAAAGTAAAGGCTATATGGCCAGAATTACTTTTACATCGAAAAAGCAAGATAGTATCAAGAAGAACCGGAAAAAACTTCAAGAAATCAAGCCAAATGACAAAAGGCGAGGCTATGCTTCGAATACGAGCAGGAAGCCGGACCATAAGGGTTAATAGCTATGATTCGAATACGATAAGGAAGCCCCCAAATGGTTTTTGGCATTGCGCCGATCAAAGGGGTGCCGACAGGTATGATTCGAATACGATCAGGAAGCCCCCACTGACCTTGAAGTGTTGGCATTGCACCAATCAAGAGGGTATCAACAACTATGTTCTCTTTGGTGAATACACCTATGTTTGAACAGGAAGCCCCCAAATGATCTTGAAGTGTTGGCATTGCGCCGATCAAGAGGGTACCGACAGCTATGTTCTCTTTGGTGAATACACCTATGTTTGAACAAGAAGCCCCCAAATGACCTTGAAGTTTTTAACGACTCTGATACGAACACGATCAGTAAGCCGGACCAAAAGGGGTTAAGCTATGATTCGAATACAATCCAGCCCCCAAATTATCTAAGTGTTTACGGCTATGGTTCGAATACGACCAGGAAGCCGACCAAAAGGGGTTAATAGCATGATTCGAATACGACCCGCCCCCAATTGGTCTTTGAAATTATGATGACGAAGACACATGATTGTTGAAGATGAAACATCTGAGACCCTGCTTTATTATAATCATCTTAATATATACAATGTCAAAAATATGTACATCATAAGAGCCGGTGGCTCAAGTGTAGTAAGGCCGAAGATTAGCAATATTCCAAGGCCGGCGGGTCTCCTCCTCTGACTTACATGAGTCCTTATGCTCTCAAATATCGATAAGGTAGTATGACCCATTGTTCAAGTTCTTTCTGACCACAAAGGGCACTTCCCAAGGTGGGGATAACTTGTGCTTGTCAGTTTGATCCTGGATGAGCCGGAGCACCAAATCACCTTCCTGAAAGGTTCTAGACTTAACCCGGCGGCTATGGTAACATCGCAGGTCTTGTTGATAAATCGCTGAACGGGCTGCTGGAAGATCGCGCTTCTCATCCAACAAGTCGAGCGCATCCTGACGTGCTTGTTCATTATCAGCTTCAACGTAAGCTGCCATGCGAGGAGAGTCATGACGGATGTCACTAGGGAGAACCGCCTCTGCTCCGTAAACCATGCAGAAAGCCGTCTAACCCGTAGACCTGTTGGGGGTAGTATTGATACTCCATATCACAGAAGGTAACTCCTCCCCCAACAACTCGGGGTCTGTTGCAAAGGAACCATAAGCCGGGGTTTGATGCCTCTCAAAATTTCTTGATTGGCTCTTTCAGCTTGACCATTGGATTGGGGGTGAGCTACTCATGATACATCAAGTCAAATATGCTCACGTTGACAAAATTCTTTCATAGCACCTTTGGACAAGTTAGTGCCATTATCAGTTATGATACTGTGGGGGAAGCCAAAGCGAAATATCACCTTTTTGATGAATTGAACCGCTGTTGCCGCGTCAGACTTACTGACCGGCTCTGCTTCAACCCACTTTGTAAATTTGTCAACCGCCACCAAGAGGTGGGTCTTTTTATCCTTGGACCTTTTAAAAGGCCTAACGATATCAAGCCCCCAGACTGCAAACGGCCAAGTAATTGGAACCATCCTTAATTCTTGAGCCGAAACATGAGCTCTCCTTGAAAATTTCTGACAACCATCACATTTACTGACCAAATCCTATGCATCAGCGTGAGCCGTCAGCCAATAAAACCCAAGACGAAAAGCTTTGGCCACAAGGGACTTTGAACCGGCATGATGACCACAATCTCCTTCATGAATCTCACGAAGAATCTCATATCCCTCCTCAGAAGAGACGCAACGTTGAAACGCCCAGTGACACTGCGATGGTGTAACTCGCCATTGGCAATTGTCATTGACTTAGACTGCCGGGTTATCTGCCTGGCCAAAGTTTCATCCTCACGTAACTCGCCCAGGGTCATGAAAGCCAAATATTGTATTGTCCAATCTGGGATATTGTGAAGAGCCACCACCAATTGTGCCTCTGGGTTAGGAACAACCAGGTCTTCCTCTGTAGGCAACTTGACAGAAGGGTTATGCAGAATATCCAAGAAAGTGTTAGGTGGCACCGGCTTACACTGAGACCCCAACCGGCTTAGGCATCAGCCGCCTCATTCTTCGTGCGATCTATGTGTTCCACTTGATAACCCTTAAATGACCAGCAAAAGCATCCACCTCATGGTGATAAGCCGCCATAAGTGGGTCTTTGGAATCCCATTTGCCGGAGACTTGTTGAGCCACCAAGTCTGAGTCGCCGAAGCATCTCACCCGGCTTAAGTTCATCTCCTTAGCCATCCGAAGACCATGGAGCAAGTCTTTGTACTCAGCTGCATTGTTAGTACAGGGAAACATCAACCTTAGAACATAACAAAATTTGTCACATCGAGGGGAAGCTAAGACAACTCCAGCCCCCGAGCCTTCCAATTGTCTGGACCCATCGAAGTGAATAGTCCAATATGTGTTATCCGGCTTTTCTTCAGGCATCTGCAGCTCTGTCCAGTCATTGATGAAATCCACTAGTGCTTGAGACTTCATAGTGGTGCAAGGCACATACTTCAAACCATGAGGCCCAAGTTCAATGTCCCACTTGGCGACTCGTCCTTTGGCTTCTCTATTTTGAATAATATCCCCTAAAGGAGCAGAACTGACCACAGTGATGGGATGACCCAGGAAATATTGCTTAAGCTACCGCCTGGCCATGAACACCTCATAAACAAGTTTCTGCCAATGTGGATATCTCTGCTTGGACTCAATAAGCACCTCACCGATATAATAAACCGGCCGCTGAACCGGATACTCCTTGCCAGCCTCCTTTTGTTCCACCACAAAGGCTACACCGATAGCACGGGTGTTAGCAGCCACATATAACAATAATGGCTCCTTATAAATGGGAGCAGCAAGGACTGACGGCTCAGCTAGCTGCCTCTTCAAGTCTTCAAACGCGTCGTTAGCAGCATCACTCCAGACATAGTTATCCGTTTTCTTCATCATATGGTACAGCGGTATGGCCTTCTAACCCAATTGGCTTATAAACCGGCTTAAGGCAGCAATACGACCTGCCAGACACTGAACATCATTGATACACGCCGGCTTAGCCAGGGAGGTGATGGCCTTGATCTTCTCCGGGTTAGCCTCAATGCCTCTGTTAGAAACTAGAAAACCCAAAAGCTTGCCTGCTAGCACAACCAAAACGAACTAGGCCGGGTTAAGCATCATCTTGTAGACCTAGAGATTATCGAAGGTTTCTTTCAAATCATCTATCAAAGTTTCCTTCTCTCTGGATTTCACCATAATGTCATCCACATAAGCATGAATGTTGCGTCCAATCTGACTGTGAAGACAATTTTGCACACATCACTGATAAGTTCCCTGGGCACTCTTGAGCCCAAAAGGCATAGACACATAGCAGAAGGCTCCAAAGGGAGTAATGAAAGATGTCTTCTCCTGATCCTTAACTGCCATCTTGATCTAATGATAACCAGAATAAGCATCCAAAAATCTCAAATGCTCACAACCCGCCGTAGCATCAATGATTTGATCAATACGAGGGAGGCAAAAGGATCAGCCGTACAAGCCTTGTTTATGTCCGTGTAATCCACACACATGCGCCAAGTGCCATTCTTCTTAAGTACTAGCACTGGGTTAGCCAACCACTCTGGATGAAAAACTTCAACAATGAACCCAGCCGCCAAGAGCCGGGCCACTTCTTCACCAATGGCCTTACGCCTCTCCTCGTTGAACTGTCGGAGGAATTGCTTGACCGTCTTAAATTTCGGATCTATATTGAGAGTGTGCTCAGCGAGTTCCCTCGGTACACCCGGCATGTCAGAAGGTTTCCATGCAAAGATGTCCCGGTTCTCACGGATGAACTCGATGAGCGCGCTTTCCTATTTCGGATCCAAGTTAGCACTGATACTGAACTGCTTGGACGAGTCGCCAGGAACAAAGTCTACCAGCTTGGTGTCATCGGCCGACTTAAACTTTAGCACCGAATCATGCTCTGTAGTTGGCTTTTTCAAAGATGTCATATCCGCTGGGTCAACATTGTCCTTGTGAAACTTCAACTCTTCTCTTGCATAGATAGACTCAACATAAGCAGCATCACCTTCTTCACATTCCAGGGCTATCTTCCGACTCCCATGCACTGTGATGGTCCCCTTATAACCCGACATCTTGAGCTGCAAATAAACATAACATGGTCGTGGCATGAACTTGGCATAAGCCGGCCGTCCAAAATAGAGCGTGGTACGAGATTTTGATTTTGACCACTTCAAAGGTTAACTTCTCAGCCCAGGAATAATGCTCATCCCCAAAGGCCACCTCTAGCTCAATCCTGCCCACCAGGTATGCCGATTTACCAGGCACCACTCCATGGAAAACAGTGTTAGATGTCTTAAGATTTTTATCAGTTAACCCCATGCGACGGAAAGTCTCATAATAAAGGATGTTGATGCTACTGCCTCTATCCATGAGCACCTTAGTGAATTTGCATCCACCAACTTGAGGCGCCACCACCAAGGCCAAGTGATTCGGATTGTCAACCCAGGGAGGGTGATCCGCTCTACTCCACATAATGGGCTGCTCTGACCATCGCAAGTAATGGGGAACTGCCGGCTCAACAGCATTCATAGCCCGCTTATGGAGCTTCTGGTCCCGCTTGCATAAACTTGTGGTGAAGACATGATACTTCCCACTATTCAACTGCTTGGGATTACTCTTAAATCTAGATTGCTGCTGCTGCTGACCTCCCTGGCCAGATTGTTGATTGTAACCGCCCTGATTACCTTGATTAAAACCGCCTAGATTACCTTGGGGGCCCTGGAAGTTGGAATTAGAACCGCCACCTCCATAACCCGGGCCATGGAAACCGCCGCCGCCCGGCCCACGATTGTCATCAAATGAGTTAGAATTTTTAAAACCCTCATAATTGTACAATCTTTCCAAAGGTGAGTAGCTCGCTTCTCCCGTGAGCCATGCTTTGGACAGTGCTCATTTAGCAACTGTTCAAGAGTAGGACCTGATCCGCCAGCCCAAGGAGGCGGCCTCCCCTTACGACATTCATTATTGCCATGTGCATTGGTGTTAGCCACAAACTCTGAGCTACCATCCGCCTTGCGTTTACCGTTGCCCCCCAGATTTGCCGGGTTAGGCTGCTGACCCTAGGTGTTGCCGTTCTTTTTCCCTTCCATGTCTTCTCGTCATCAGACTCAGGGTCATTGGTACTATCAAAGTCAGCATACTTGATTAGAGCCGCCATCAGCTGGCCCATATCATTAGAATCGCGCTTGAGCCGCCCCAGCTTCTATTTCAGAGGCAAAAAATGGCAATTTCTCTCCAACATTAAGACCGCAGAACCGACATTCATGTTATCAGATGAATGTATGATAGCTTTGACCCGGCGCACCCAATGGGTCGTTCATTCACCTTCCTCTTGTTTGCATGTAGCCAAGTCCACAATCGATGTGGGCTCCTTGCATGTGTCCAAGTTTTGAATGAACCGGGCTTTTAACTCAGCCCATGACCCGATGGAGTTAGCCGGCAGCCCTTTTAACTAAGTACGAGCTGTTCCATCCAGCATCATGGTGAAGTACTTGGCACACGCAGCATCACTGACCTCCGGTAGCTCCATGGCCATCTCATAACTTTCAATCCACGCCTCAAGGGGTAAGTTAGCTGTGTAATTAGGCACCTTTCGAGGTCCCTTGAAATCCTTGGGAAAACACTCATTACGCAGAGCCGGCACCAAACAGGGTACACCTGTAGACTTAGAGGTCACGCCTGCCTCAATTGAAGTCGTTGGATAAACCGGAAGGGGCTAGTGAGCCGCCTGCTGGGCCGCGTGCTCTGCTTCTTGACGCACTCTGTCCTGATCAACCAAGTTAAGAGCTCCATCACACGCCGGGTCATGACCGCGCGGCTGATCGCGGTGCTGGGAATTGCTTGAAGCGGCTAGTGAGTCCATGTGCCTGCTATAACTCCGGCTTTGGCTTGGGCGAGGGGTAGAGTGAATTCTATCTCGACTGTAAGAATATGCCTCCTGTTGCGCCAATGCTGTCTGAAGAAGTTCCCTGACCCTTCGTGTTTCAACCACCGTTGGAGAGTCGACATCCACTAGGAGAGCCGCCAATCCTATCGCCACAGCAATCATGTTCTCCAATGGATTAGAATAATGATCCGGCGGCGTCGGTACATGCTGAGGCAGAGCGGTATTCAGACGAGGGGGTTCCATCATGCGTGGTTGAACCGGCGTCCCAACTCTAGGTGCCGTAGCCCGGTTTACCTCTGGTGGGTTACTGGCCCTACACCAAGCGTGCGAAAAAGGTTTCTAGCCTCGTAAACTGGAGGTAGACGGGACTGGTGCCTCCTCCTCATGATCTCGTTTGAAGCGTTTTGATCCATCATAAGCTGGAAAGCCTCCGATTGAATCTGTTGGGCATGAGCGTCCAAAGCAGCCCGTTCTGTGGCCATCCTGACGTCCTCTACCGCCAGGCCTTCCTTGGCCAGTGCTACCTCATCACGTAAATGTGCCACTTCCGCATCATGTTGAGCTTGATTCGTCGGGTTGACCATGACCGTTAACAGAGTCATCAATTTATCCATTAAAGCCATCAGGACCTGAGATGGCGGGCGTGTAGGGCCTCCTGCCTCGGCTAGTGTCACAGGTGCTGACCCAGAAGTCATCGCCGCCGCGGTTGAAGAATTTTGACCAGGCTGGGTACCAGCAATGAAGATCTCGACTCTGTTCGGCGGCTCATAGGGGTCCGGAATACTGTCGCCATCAAAATAGCCCCCAAGTCCACCATCTTGCAGTTGATACAACGAAGTAGTCTCGCCCGTGGAGGACTCACCATCAGAGTAGATGGCCGTCTCACCGCCAGACATAGATCCTACATAAAATTTTGCTCCATGGATGCATCCCACGAAGGCACGCTTCATGGCGGGCTGAGCTCGGGCGGGTCTCGCACACTAAGCCGTCTCGCTGATGTTGCTGCAGATATCTAGCTCAGGGCCCGGCTTGCCGATCTTGCCGATGAAGATGTGGATTCCACCGAAGGGGACCCGGTACCCATATTCAATTGAGCCAGCCTCCGGGCCCCAGCCTGCATCGTCGATGTAGAGCTTGCCGCGACGACTCTTGGTCATCCGGCCCACAGCGTATCCCTTCAGCCCTTCGAAGTTGCCCTTTAAGAACTCAAATCCACCGTGCACTGGCCCCACGGTCGGCGCCAACTGTCGTGGAAAGGTCACGACAGATGTCCTAGCAAAAGGACTTAGTCGTGGAGCCAACGCAAGTAGGAAGCTTAAAGGGGTTAAACGGGACAAAGGACACGAGAGTTTATACTGGTTCGGCCCCTTGTGCTGAAGGTAAAGGGCTAATCCAGTTTGATTGCTTATGTCTCGATTACCAGGGAGCGAATCCGCTTGACCTAGATTTCGATCTGTTGTTTCTTGTCCTGAATCGCCGCCGGGTCGTCCCTTTATGTACACAGGTTGACGCCTAGCGGCTCACGGAGTCCCGGTCGGCTAATAAACAGTGTCAAGCTCGGTGACTATATATTCATGCCTTACAATACAAGTCATACATTTGTGGCGGTTTACCCTCACAGGCCTTAAGTCGCCTTTGGGCCTTGGCCCTTAACTAAACCGCCATCTTCAAATATATTCATGGGCTTCATATGATGAATCGCCATAGGTATAATCCGGCCCCTCCTGGGCGGGTTATACTAAGAGTTATATCCCAAACAATATTGTTTATGTCAAAAAAAACTCCAAAACATAAGGGGCCTATCATTGCACCAATAGTTGCTGATACGTCTCCAACGTATCTATACTTTTTCATTGTTCCATGCTGTTATATTATTATTCTTGGATGTTTTACAATCATTTTATAGGAAGTTTATATCATTTTTGGGACTAACCTATTGACATAGTGCCTAGTGCCAGTTGTTGTTTTTCGCTTGTTTTTTTACTTCACGGAATATCAGTACCAAACGAAGTACAAACGCATCAAAACTTTTTTGAGATTTTTTTGGACCAGAAGACACCTTGGGGGCCAAGAAAGCACCTGGAAGGAGTCCCGTGGGGACCACCAGACACCAGGGAGCGCCAGGAGGCCCAGATGCGCCTTGGTGGTTGTTGGGCCCATGGGGGTTTCCTGCATCGCCTCTTCGCCCTATAAATTCCCAAATATTCCAGAAACCCAAGGGGAGTCGAAGAAACAAAATTCCAACCGCCAAAAGTTCTAGAACCACGAGATCCAATCTAACACCATCATAGAGGGGGTTCATCATCCCCATTGGTGACTCTCTGCTGATGCATGAGTAGTCTACCATAGACCTAAGGGTCTGTAGGCAGTAACTAGATGGCTTGTTCTCTCTTTTTGATTCTCAATACAATGGTCTCTTGGAGATCTATTTGATGTAAACCTTTTTGCGGTGTGTTTGTTAGGATCTGATGAACTTCGAGTTTATGATCAAATCTATATCCATGAATATTATTTGAGTCTTCTTTGAAATCTTATATGCATGATTATTTATAGCCTCGGATTTCTGCTTCGAATCTTTGGTTTAGTTAGGCCAACTAGATCGATCTTTCTTGCCATGGGAAGAGGTGCTTTGTGACGGGTTCGATCTTGCGGTGTCCTCTCCCAGTGACAGAAGGGGAAGTGAGGCATGCATATATCGTTGCTATTAGGGATAACAAGATGGGGTCTATTCCTACATTAATAGATCTTGTCTACATCATGTCATCGTTCTTATTGCATTACTTCGTTTCTCCACGAACTTAATACACTAGACGCATGCTGGATAGCGGTCGATGTGTGGACTAATAGTAGTAGATGCAGGCAGGAGTCGGTCTACTAATCTTGGAAGTGATGCCTATATATTGGTCATTGCCTTGGATATCATCATAATTATTCGATCTTCTATCAATTGCCCAACAGTAATTTGTTTACCCACCGTGTGCTATTTTCTCGAGAGGAGCCACTATTTAAATCTATGGCCCTCGGGTCTATCTTTTATCATATTGCTTTTAGATCTATTTTTGTTCGCATTTGTTTTCAGATATCTCCAAAAAAAATAAAAATACCTTGCTGAACCCTTTATTTATTTATTTTATTTCATGTTTTGTTCAGATCTATTTTCCCAAACTCACA
Organism: Triticum aestivum; assembly: GCF_018294505.1. Classification (NCBI taxonomy): domain Eukaryota; kingdom Viridiplantae; phylum Streptophyta; class Magnoliopsida; order Poales; family Poaceae; genus Triticum; species Triticum aestivum. Next base: position 672,855,668 of record NC_057813.1, on the reverse strand, counting down.
AAAAATAATCTATCTTTTTACTGAGGAGGGATTGACAACCCCTCGTACGCGTTGGGTTGCGAGGATTTGTTCTTTGTGTGCAAGTACCGTTTACATAGTGTTTCTTGGTTCTCCTACTTGATTGATACCTTGGTTTCATAACTAAGGGAAATACCTACCGTAGTTGTACTGCATTATCCCTTCCTCTTTGGGGAAATACCAACACAATTTCAAGCCGCATCAGTTGCCATTTGTATGGGTTCGGTGACAGCCCTCAAGCGTCCCTTAGTGGAATCATGGCATCTTGCATTGTGTGAGGGCGTGATGAGATTACGGTGGCCCTAGTGGATTCTTGGGGAGGATTGTGCCTCCACACCGCTCCAAATGGAGATTAGCATCCACAAGGGTCTGAACTTCGGGATATATCGTCGTCTCTGCGCGCCTTAGTTATCTCTTAAGCGAGCCCTTTACTTATGCACTTTACTTTGTGATAGCCATAGTGTTTCATGTTTTATATCTTGCTATCACTTAGTTGTTTATCTTGCTTAGCATAAGTTGTTGGTGCACATATGTGAGCCTAGTTGTAGGTTTTGTGCTTGACAAATTAACCGCTAGGTTTATTCCGCATTTGTTCAAGCCTAAACCATAATTATTTTAAAGCGCCTATTCAACCCCCCTCTAGGCGACATGTAGGATCTTTCACTTGGTCCAAACATACACTCTTTTGTTTTCTCAATATTTAATCTGGTTTTTGTCAAATCCCTATTCATCACCGAGATCAAAAGAAAACTACCATTACTTCACCATTTGGAACTTATGTGTATGGGTGTATGTTTTTTGGTGTACGCAATGCACCCGTTACCTTTTAGAGATTCATGTTGTTGGGTGTTGCGTGGTTGGTTGTGTGACACCCCCGTTTATGATCATGCACTAAACATGCACGCATCATGCATGATCACAAACAATGACTCACGTTAATATCATAACAGAACTCTACAACACAAAACTAAACATAGATCTTTATATTACAAGCCAGGGCCACAAGGACCCGAAATACATCAGTCATAAAAGCAAATAATATATGAGTACAGACATAGTTAGACAACCTTTGCCTTAAGAAGGCTGAGCAGAACAAATACACTAGATCGAAAGGTGAGGCCTCCTGCCTAGCTAGGACCTCTGGGCTACTAATACGTCTCCAATGTATCTATAATTTTTTATTGTTCCATGCTGTTACATTATCATTCTTGGATGTTTTACATTCATTTTATAGTCATTTCATATCATTTTTTTGGTACTAACCTATTGACATAGTGCCCACTGCCAGTTGTTGTTTTCTGCATGTTTTTTACATCACAGGAAATCAATACCAAACAGAGTCCAAACGCAGCGAAACTTTTTGGACCAGAAGACATCCAGTGGTCCAGGAACGCACCTGAGGAGAGCTCCGAGGGGAGCACAACCCACCGGGGCACGCTTGGGGGCCCAGGCGTGCCCCGGTGGGTTGTGCCCTCCTCGTTGGCCTCTCGCACCGCCTCTTTGCTCTATAAATACCCCAATATTCCAGAAACCCTAGGGGAGTCGACGAAAATCAATTCCAGCCGCCGCAAGTTCCAGAAAACCAGATCCAGTCTAGACACCATCTCGGAGAGGTTCATCATGTCCATTGGTGCCTCTCAGATGATGCGTGAGTAATTCTTTGTAGACCTACGGGTCAGTAGTTACTAGCAAGATGGCTTCCTCTCTCTCTCTCTCTCTCTCTCTCTATATATATATATATATATATATATATATATATATATCTTGATTATCAATCAAACACCAACAACAATGATTTTATTAGCACTCCGATTGCTCCTCCCGCCACTAGTGCGGAGTCTTGTGATATTAATACTGCTTTGTTGAATCTTGTCATGAAAGATCAATTTGCTGGTACTCCTAATGAGGATGCCGCGTCCCATCTTGACACATTCGTGGAATTATGCGATATGCAAAAGAAAAAAAGATATGGACAATGATGTTGTGAAGTTGAAATTATTTATGTTTTCTTTGCGAGATCGTGCAAAAATTTGGTTTTCTTCTTTGCCTCGCAATAGTACCAATTCTTGGAACAAGTGCAAAGATGCTTTTATCACTAAGTATTTTCCGCCCGCAAAAATTATTTCGCTTAGAACCCAGATCATCAATTTCAAGCAACTTGAACATGACCATGTTGCACAATCTTGGGAAATGATGAAATTGATGCTAAGGAATTGCCCAACTCATGGGTTAAATCTTTGGATGATCATACAAAGTTTTTATGCAGGATTGAATTTTGTTTCTTGTAATCTTTTAGATTCTGCCGCGGGGGGTACTTTTATGGAAATTACTTTGGGTGAGGCTACTAAATTGCTAGACAATATTATGGCAAATTACTCGCAATGGCATACCGGAAGAGCTCCTACTAGTAAAAAAGTCAATTCGGTAGAACATATAAATTTTTTGAGTTAAAAATTTGATGCTCTTACGAAGTTGCTTGCTAATAAAAGTGCTCCTATTGATTATAATGATGTGCCTTTGTCTACTTTGATTCAGCAAAATAGTGATGCCATAGATGTGAATTTTGTCTCGCAAAATAATTTCAACAACAATGCTTATAGAGGTAATTTTAATCCTAGGCCTTTTCCTAGTAATTCCACTAATAATTATGGTAATTCCTATGGTAATCCCACCTACAATAATAATAGAAACGCCTCTGATCGTGAGAGCAATATTAAAGAATTTATCAGTATGCAAAAGGCTTTCAACACTTCGATAGAAGAAAAGTGAAATAAAATTGATGATTTGTCTAGAAGTGTTGATAGAATTACTCATGATGTAGAAACTCTCAAGATGAAAAAATTTGCGCCTAAAGTTGAAGAATCAATTAAGGTTCTTTATGTTTTTATGGATGAAAGCAAGAAAATAACTGATATGCTTAGAGCTAAAAGAAATTTTTAGAAAAAGCATTTTCTAGTGATTACTATCATAAAAGTGATGAACATCTTAAAGGGTCTAGAGAAGAGTCAACTTTAGTTAGAAGGCGTCCCTATAATTCGGAGGGTGAAAATCTTGTTGAAAAAGTTGATAAAAGGGGTTTGAAGAGGTCAAGACTTTAACTAGTGATGTGCCCACTATTGTGGATTACAAAGACTTTAATTATGATAGTTGCTCTTTGATTGATTGTATTTCGTTGTTGCAATCCATGATAAATTCACCCCATGCTTATGAGCAAAATAAAGCTTTTACTAAACATATTGTTGATGCTATGATGAAAGCTTTTGAAGAAAAATTGGAATTAGAAGTTTCAATTCCTGGAAAATTGCCTGATGAATGGGAACCTACTATCAAAGTCAAGATTAAAAATTATGAGTGTTTTGCTTTATGTAATTTGGATGCTAGTGTTTCTACAATTCCGAAATCTTTATGTGATGTGCTTGGTCTTACCGATATTGAAGAATGCTCTTTAAATTTGCACTTAGCGGATTCTATTATTAAAAAGCCTATGGGAAGAATTAATTATGTTCTTATTCTTGCAAATAGGAATTATGTGCCCATAGATTTTATTGTTCTTGATATTGATTGCAATCCGTCTTGTCCAATTATTCTTGGTAGACCTTTTTTGCGTACTATTGGTGCCGTGATTGATATGAAAGAAGGAAATATTAAATTCCAATTTCCACTAAGGAAGGGAATGGAACACTTCCCTAGAACAATAATTAGGCCACCATATGAATCAATCAGGAGGGCATCTTATGGATCTATAACCAAAGATGACAAAACTTAGATCCTACGCATTATGCCTAGCTAGGGGCGTAAAACTTTAGCGCTTGTTTGGAGGCAACCCAATGAGTAAAATTTATTTTTTCTTTTTTCTTTATGTTCTTGAGTGTTAGAACAATTATGATTATGTTATGATTTTGTTTTTTTTGTTTTAATTAGTGTTTGTGCCAAGCAATGCCTTTGGGAAGACTTGGGTGAAAGTTTATTTGATCTTGCTGAAAAACAGAAACTTTTGCGCTCACGAGATCCGTTGTAATGTTTACAGAAGAGTGATTTTAAGTTGATTCTTTTTGAAGAGGATTAATAGACAAATTCCTCACGTCTGCCAATTTATTTCGTAATTGTTGGAGTTACAGAAGTATTCGAAAATTTCAGATTGCTACAGACTGTTCTGTTTTTGACAGATTCTGTTTTCTTTGCGTTGTGTGCTTGCTTTGATGATTCTACGGGTTTTTTATGAGTTTTTGCCATAGAAAAGTTGGAATACAGTAGATATAATGCAAAAACAAAATAAGAATAGGTTTGCTACAGTAATTATAGCAGTGGTTTGGTTTCTTATACTAACGGATCTCATGAAGGTTTTGTTTGAGTTTTGTGTGATTGAAGTTTTCAAGTTTTGGGTCATCTTACGATGGATGAAGGAATAAGTATAAGCAAAAGGCTAAGCTTGGGGATGCCCGAGGCACCCCAAGATAATATTCAAAGAAGTAGCAAGCAGGGCATCCCCGCTTTCTCCTAACGACCATCAGTATTTTACTTGAAACTATATTTTTATTCGTCACATGATATGAGTTTTGCTTGGAGAGTCTTGTATGATATGAGTCTTTGCTTTTTTTTGTTTTTGTTTTAAGTCTTTAATCCTTTCTGGACACACCCTTTTTAGAGAGCCAAAAATTATGCTATGTTTGCTCCTATGCTTCACTTAAATTTTTAGAGCCATGGACTTGCTCTAGTACTTCACTTATATCTTTTTGAGCACGGTGTGCTTTGTTAATTTTGAAGAAATGCTCTCATGATTCACTTAGATTTATTTTGGCGTTAGTATATTTTTAAGAAATTCTCTCTTGCTTCACTTATATTATCTTGAGAGAAAGAAAAAAAAATTATGCTCATGATCTTCACTTATATTTGTTTGAGCTTATCAAAAGCAACACATGAAAATAGTCCCAAAGTGATAGATATCCAAGGAGGATATAACAAAAACTTTCATGAAGATCATTGGAAAAAATAAACTTGATTCTTAGTAATGGTTTTGAGATAAAACGATATGATATGTGAGTCATGTTGATGAGTAATTGTGCTTCAGTAAGAATATTGATGTTAAGGTTTGTGATTCCCTATGCAAGCACGAAAGTCAATAGTTATGCAATGAAATTTATATCCTACTTATGATGCATTATTCGGTGTTACTTATGCTTAATGCTTGGGTACGAGATTTTTTGCTTTTTGGTTTGTCGCTTCTAAATCTTTTTGCTATCCTTCATTTTGCACTAAGTATGATCACTACATGTGCATCCAAAACCCTTTTGACTTATGAGTCCACTATACCTACCTGTATGAGGTATTTCCATGCTGTTCTAAGCAAATTTGCATATGCCATCTCTAATGTTCAGAATAAATTTCTCTTTTGTGTGCTCTACTACTCGCGAGGCGGTAAAGGGTAGCCAATATTTTCCATTATAGATGTGTTATTTGCACGAGAGTATGACAAAGGTACTAGGGATGCCCAGTCCCGAAATGAATAAATAAATTTACTTTATGTTGTCAAATAATAAATTCCTTGGAAAGTGTTGGTACGGAAGGCACCCGTGGATACGGCTAGCCATGGAAAGTGAAACTTATGGTGGAAAAGAAATAAACTTTATTTTCTGTTTGGGAACCGCCTATGATGTATCTATCATGGAAAGTGTTGGGATGCTCCAAGTCGTTTTCGTTGGTAGGAAAAGTATGCCTCTCAAAATTAATTTTATCTCTCAATTTAAGCTATGAGCTTTGGCACCTCAACAAATCCCTACTTCCCTCCGCGAAGGGCCTTTCTTTTATTTATGCAATTTTTATTTTGAATTTGAGCCTCCATCTTCTCTTATAAAGCACCAACTAAGTGGCACTATGATCGTATTTGAGCATTGGGTGTAGCTAATATTCGAGTGTGTTTCATGAATGGATCAATGGTTGAGCATAATGGGCTGGAAATAACATGCTTTAGTGTTGATATTTTGAAAGACATGGTTGCATATTTTTTGACGGTTTATTACATCACCGTTTGCGATTAATTCATCGCACACAGTTTCGTCAAAGAGTCTCTGATCATAGTGTCACGTTAGCAGCATCCTGTAGTAGTGAAATACTTGCCAACAAAAGACTATGATATTCTTTGCTGTGAGATATTTGCCTTGGACCGGGGAGTTAGCATCACATGTTCCACAAGTAATGTTACCGTTGCTCCAAAATCAGACCGTTTTGAACGTGTCGGTTGGCCATTGGCTGGACCTCGTGTCCAAAATGCTCATTTCCCATCTGGGAAGGCTGCGACTATAAATAGCCACCCTGCGCAGGCTTTGTCTGGTGGCTGCTCCATTTGATTCTGAGAAGTTTGTTGAGCAACCCACTCTCCGAGCAATTTGAGTTTAAAATCCACCGAGAGAAAAACCTTAGAGCCAAAGAATTATATAGTGATTCAACATCACTGGAATCTAAGTACACTCACCTATTACTCTTGAGAGATGAAAACTCTCTAGATGGTTAGGTGTCAATTTCTTCATAGACCAAGAGTGATTGTGGTTCTTGAAGAAGAAGTCTGTAAAGCTTTGGAGATCGCCTTCAAGTATGTACTATGAGTGATCAGCATCGGTTGACGAATCAATTGTCGAGGAGAATAGGGTGAAGAGAGTTTATCTTCCGTGTTAAGTCATAGCCCCTCCAACCAGACGTAGTCCTTGTGCAGAAGGACGAACTGGTAGAACAAATATCTTGTCGCCATCGAGCATCATCGGTCATTTCTATCTCTCATGTTTACCTTCGATGTGTTTTCATTCGTCTGATTTACTTCGTTGCATGCTCTAGTTTCCCATCGGTACCGTGTTCTAGTTTACTGTAGTTTGACTTTCACTTATTCTGCTGCTGGGTTATGAGAGATTTAAGTATTCTAAAGAAATTTTAAAGCTCCCATTCACCCCCCCTTTAGTAGATATACTTTGTCCCTATAGCAACCATCGGGGGCGGTCACCGAACCCGTACACTTGGGCAACCCTTAGGGGCGGTCACCAGTACCCGTCAAATTTTTGGGGCAATCTCCACAACCTAATTGAAGACCCCGACGATTGATCGGAGCTTTATACCATAATGATTGAGCTCCGATAACACCAACAGTCTAGGGCACCAAGGCACCCAAGAGGAACAAGCTCTAAGGTGCCCAAACACCCATGAGTAACAAGCTTCTCAACTTCACTTCCATGTATCACCTTGACAACTCAAACCGATGCACCAAATGCAATGGCAAGGGCACACGGAGTGCCCAAGTCCTTCTCTCCAAAATCCCACCAAAGCAACTAATGCTAGAGAGGGAAATGAGAGGAAGAAGGAAGAAGAGAACACGAAGAACTCCAAGATCTAGATCCAAGGGGTTCCCCTCACGTAGAGGAGAAAGTGATTGGTTAAAATGTAGATCTAGATCTCCTCTCCCTTTTCTCCCAAAACTAGCAAGAATCCATGGAGGGATTGGGAGATAAAAAGCTCAAAGAATGCCAACAATGGGGGAAGAACGCAAGCTCAAGGGTCAAGGTTCAATGGGGAAGAAGACCCCCTTTTATAGGTGGGAAAAAATCCAACCGTTATGTGCTCAGCCCACACATGGGCGGTACTACTGCTCCATGGAACTTTAGTACCGCTCGGGCAGTAGCAACATAAAAATAGAGCTACGACTAGGAACCTTGGGGCGGTAGAGCCGCCGGAGCAGTACTACCGCTCATCCTAGCAGTACTACCGCGGGAGCGGAGGGGGCATGGCAGAGCATAGCGCGACTGTAGTACAATAGTAGCGGTACTACTACCCGAACGGTTGGTACAACCGCTTATTAGCGGTAATGCCGCACTTCACTGTCGCCCTACTACCGCTGAACCCATCACGAAAAATAGAACCTCTGGAATAAGCGGAAGTACACGTGAAACTGGAATATCGGAAGTATCGCTTGCGGTTGGTACTACCGCTGGACAAGGACGGTACTACCGCTTACAAGCAGTGCTACCCTGCCAGAGCGGTACTACCGCAGGGGTGCATCTTGCAAGCCCCAAGCAAAACAGATGTAACAAGAAAAACCAGAAATGCCATAACTTCTGCAAATGAGCTCTGAATTAAGCAAACTCAAGCTTGTTGGATAAAGGACGGCAAGAACTATCCAACAACGAAACCTCTATCGGTGGAGAACCGGCAAAAACTCCAACATCTAAAACATTATAGAAGATGCATATATGAACTCCGTTTTTGATGAATTCGAGCATGTCATGATGATGATCATGAGCTCTAAAACTCAGAAAGAGAAACACCAAACAGGAAGCAAGAAAGGTGATGCAAGGATGCAATGGTTTGAGCTCTCCGCGAACGATACGATCTAGCTACTAACTTGAGAGCCCCCCTTGATAGTACTGCAATCGATCCTTTAACCCGGTTTCCTAAATACCACGATGAGACTAGTAAAATAGAGAACCTATCAAGGGCAAACCTTTGCCTTGCACATAGTCCACTTGAGCTAGATGATGACGATCTTGACTCCCTCAAGTTGGACCACCTTTCTTCATTGCGTTGGCTCGATGAAGACTAGTAGATTGCTTTCCCATACTCCACTATGGGTGAGCCACTCTTCTGAACATCTTCACAAGTCCATTGTCACCACAATGGACAACAAGCTTCAAGCATGAACTCTTCATGATGCTCCACTTGAACTTGCACACCGCAACCTTGATGACGATCACCACTTGATGTCATCCTCCATGGGTTATATGATATCTTCATTTTGATGCACGACCATGCAAACATACCGAACCCGACAAACAACTCTCACATAGACCACGTGTTAGTACATAAAGCGTAATGGACAATGCTTATCATACCATGGGATCACTTGATCCCTCTCGGTACATCTTGTACGCTTTGTGTGTTGATCAACTTGATTCACTCCTTGACTTGGTCTTGATCAACCTTGTATCATGTCTTCTCTCTGACCAAACTTTGGATAATTCCTTGAATAACACCTTGGTCAACCCATAAACTCGTTGAAACCAACACATGGACTTCAAGAAATGCCTATGGAAAAATCCTTCAGATATAACTCAAGGAAACCATTAGTTCATAGAGAATGTCATCAATTACAAAAACCACACATGGGGGCACCACATGTTCTTTCACCAAGAAGAGAAGCAACTAATACAACCAGAAATTTAGCTGAACTGTATGGTGCATATTTGCATTTGCATCGCTCATGCTAGTCTCTAAACAAGGGCGCATCGACCTATGTCATGAATAATGATCTTTTCTAGTGGCACTAATTATTTTTCTGAAATCTATAACCATAGTATAAGCAACAATTAATTTTTGTGGGATAAATTCATTTTTATCAATAAGAACAATGGTAAAGCTACCTTTGGTTGAGAAACAAATGTACATGGCTTACATGCCTACTATCAACCATGCGATAAATTATACCCACTTCAAAACACTTCAATATCTAATTTCTCACCACTTGAAACTCCCAACCAGAAACATGGTCTACTCGGCCCTGTTGTTGTCCACCCGCCCACAGACTGTTGTCGCTTTTAGATCTACATTCCTTTCACTTGGCTGCTTAAACAAGTACGTGAAAAATGTTAATTAAGGATTTAAAAAATGTTAAATGCGTGTAATGTTGCCCGTGTGTTAAAAAACTGTTAATGTTGTATTTGCAAAATGTTAATCAAGCATTTGAAAATGTTTAAAAAGTGTGTATACGAAAAATGTTGACCATGTATTCAAATAATATTGTTCTATTATTTTAAAAATGTCAATGAAGCAATTAAAAATATGTATAGAAAAGAATGTTGACCATGTATTCAAGAAAATGTTGAATTTCAATTAGAAAAATGTTAATCAAGCATTTGAAAAATGCTAAAAATATGTATTAAAATGTTGACCATGTATCCACAAAATGTTAAATTTAATTGGAAAAATATTAAATGTGTATTAGAAAAAAATATGACATATACAAAAAAATGTAGAATGAAAACTAAAAGAAACAAAAAGAAACCAAAAAAATGAAAATCAAAAAAAGAAACAAAGGAAAATGAAAAATAAAGCTGAAGAAACAAATGCAAAAAAAGGAAAAACAGAGAAAATTAATAAAGAGACAAAGAATGACAAAAAAAGTTAAAAACCAAGATAGAACTAAAATAACCAAAGACAAAAGGAGGGAAAGTGTGTAAAAAAAGTAAAAAAGATAAAACAATGAAAGAAACAAAGAAAACCAAAAAGGAAAAAGGGAAAGATGGAGAATAAAATCAAAAACCAAAAGAAAAAAAAAGAAAAAAGATGAAGAAAAATACCCGATAAACCTGAATAAAAATGAAGCAAAAGAAAAACAGGGAACTGGGAAAACCCAGTTGAAGCTGAGCTAATTTCGCATCAATTATTTGGCGACCTACTACTTCCTCAGAAATCCGAAGCGAGCCGGTAGCTAGCACAGCTTCCAACAACTATCCAGAAGACTAGCGCGCTCTTTTTTTTGAAATTACTAATTAAGGAGTACTCACTGCAAATATCACTGTCACCTTTTCAGATTGTGACAAATGGTGCACATGCACTTATCGCAACCTGGAAGTTTTCTCTTTTTTTGTAGATCCGTTTATTCAAAACATTTTATCTCTTAAATCATGCATACAAATCTCGGACCATTTTCACCGTTGGATTTCTCGCATAAAGATCTTTAAAACTAGATCCCATGTTGATAGGTTTTGACGAACTTTTTTTCACAAAAAAAAGAAGACGAAAAAACCCGAATCGGGAGCACATGTTTTTTCCCTTTCCGAAAGAGGCATGCCCGTGCCTCTCGTGAAATCACAACTGTACCTCTCGCGGAAGCAAAACCGTGCCTTTCCGGAAGAAGAATAAAAAGAGAAAACACGTTTTTTTTTTGTTTCCGGGAGGCACAGCCGTGCCTCTCGCGGAAGCAAAACCGTGCCTCTCTCGGAAGGAAAAAAAACAGAAAACACGTTTTTTCGTTTTCAAGAGACGCACCGCCGTGGCTCTCGCGAAAGCATTACCCTATCTCTCGCGGAAGCAAAGTTGTGACTCTTGTGGAAGGAAAAAACAGAGAACATGTTTTTTTTTCTATTTCCAAGAGGCACGGCCCTGACTCTCCGAAAACAAAACCGTGCCTCTCCCTAAGTTTTTCTTAAGAAAACGCGCATTTTTGCGCAATTTTTTTTCAATTTTTTTGTTCTGACAGTTAAGGAAGACTGATGAAAAACTGGAACGTCGAAAATACCCGGAAAAACCATTTAAAAAGCCGAAAACACGTACGAAAAAATAAAAAAATTCGAAGGAAGCGTACAGAGCACGTCAAATGGCACTGATCGTTGTGAGACTCTCGAAGAAGCGCTCGTTAACTAGTTGCTCCTTTTTCTTCCCTTATTTCTTGGAAACGTTCAAAATAAACCGACAGATCCAATGGTTTCGTAAGCCGCGTAACCAGCCGTTGGATCTTTTTCGATCGAGTGGACACGAAGGCAGCGTTGAGGTGAGGGAAGCTTCCTGAACGCGAGCGCCCGAACCTTATCCTCTCGCTCGCCCGAACTTATCCCCTTTCCGCCCACATAGCCAGCCATGGCCGTCATCACACATTGAGCCAACCCACCAACAGTTGTTGCTCTGACGAGGCATTCCAACAACACTGGAAGGATGGATGTCATATGAGCTGCTGCAAGGCGACGCGTCGCTGAAGCCGTTATGCTACATGGTCGGCGCGTTGCCGCCGCCGTTGTGCTGTAATGTTGTCGCCCCCGTGGATATTGCACCCACATTTGCAGCAGCCCTTGTCTCCTCGACGTGCTGCAATACCACCTTCACCGCCGCAGTTGCTTTTTGCACCATTAGTCGTGCTGCAAGGTCGCCGTCGTCGGGCTGCCATCGCTGATGTTGTGTTGCCACCGGTCGTGCTGGAAGGTCGCCGATGCTGCATCGCACGTCGGTGAAGCTACAACGCAACGCGCGTGCTGCTTTGAGCCGGATCCTAGCGCTGCCGGAGATACAATGCAGCATCGTTCGTGGTGGTGTCCGCGGCGCTGCAACTTGAAGATCTCGCCGACGACTGCAGATGCTGTGGGATAGCCAGCGCTGCAACCGCGGGATGCCGTCGGCGGCGGGCGCTGCAAAGCAACGAGCACGGTGCTTCAATTCAAAGATCTCGCCGGCGACACATGCTTCAATGCAGCAGCGGAGAAGCTAGAAAGCAGCATCCATGGAGGCACACCGGCGACAGTGGTGATGTCCAGCGTCACCCTCTTGCTTTTTGTTTGGCAGTAATCAAACCCGCTGCATAGCGACGGATGAAACAAACAATGGCCGGCGTCACACCTCACCGGCGCTGCGCTCGTCGGCGTGTCGTGCTGCTGGAAGTTCGTTTGGGCATGTGTAGCGACAGGGCGTCGTGCTGCAGAGGTTGTCTCAGGGCGTCGTGTGGCAAGGCTCCATTCGTCGTGGGGAGGCCGTCATGTTGCTGCGTATGCTTTGGGGTGTAGTGGATGCGAGACGAGAGGATAAAGGAAGACACGCTTCCTTAATTGGATTGAACAGCCACCATCGCCAGATCTGACGGCGGGCTAGGCGGATGATTTTTTAGGAAGGAAATCATCCGGTTGATTCCTAGCAACCGCCTTTTCTTTTATTAAGCGTTCGTGAGTGGGAGGCTCGTCACTGTAGATGCTTCACGCGAGAGATTCTTTCATCTCGCCTGAGAGATATAAGCTTTCGAAACTATAAGGCCTTCTTCTAAAAAAACGTAAGGCCTTGGACGTGGGCCGACCTGCCTGTATTCATGACTCTTATATCTTAATTAGTTGATCGGTACGGTGTCTCATATTGGACTCTTGGAGTAATTTAGCTGATCCTCAAAAAGAAAAAGAAAACTTAATTAGCTGAATTCTAATCGAGGACGGGCGCAAAACAAGACGAGATTTATAAAGGGAGACGGCAGGCACACCGTAGCACGACTCCGTCGTTCGGGATGGCTCAACCAAACTACAATCTATCGATCTCTCCCGGGAAGAAGACTAAAAGGACGGCGGCGATCACGATCGACGAAGATGTACTTCTCGAGATACTCTTCCGGGTGTCGGCGGACATCGCTGCCCTGTTCCGGTGTGCGGCGGCGTGCAAGCGCTGGTGTGCTCTTATAGCCGACCCCTCCTTCCTCCACCGACGGTGGCCGGAGAAGACGGGCCACCCGTCAGCTCTCGTCGGCTTCTTCATTCAGCGCAACCGAGGCAACTCCCCCGAGCCTCCGGCCTTTGTTCCTGCACCATCGCCATCGCCATCGGGGCCAACGCTCGGCGGCTCTTGGTGCCGTTCCCTCTCCTGGCTCGTCCGTGGGGTGCCGGCAGGCCTCTTAGACGGCGCAAAACCGCTCGCCGCACGGGGCGGTCTCGTCCTGGTGCACCTTGTTGGTGGTGGTCGTTCCTGCACCAACTCGATCCACTTGGCCGTGTGTGACGTGCTCGCGCGCACATGCCACGTGCTCCCCCCGCTCCAGTGTCTAGTATCTGCCATTAGCTGCGCTCTTCTAACCGGCTCAGACTACTGCTCCTCAGGCCGGCACCGGCAGCGGCAGCGGCAGCGGACATCAACTCCGGGTTACTCGACATTCTTTACCGTGCTAACCCTTGTCAATTCCATTCACGGACAGGATCGTAGGTGTGATCTCTACAGCTTTTCATCTGCCAAACCGGGTTGGAGCGCTCCTAAAACCTGCTTTGGCGACAAAATTTGGTCTGATGCTCGCAAGGGCGGCCTCTGGATGCAATTCGGGAGACATAGCCAACATAAGGCCGTCGTATATGGTGGCATGACGCACTGGGTCGCGGCGTACCTATCAGAGAATACTGTCCCACAAAAATACTACACCTTCAACGTCAACATCGAGACCGGCCACATCTCCTTGACAGAGCTCTCCATCCCTGCGGACCAACTCACCCAAAACCCTTCTGATTGGCCAATGCTTAGTGTCGGTGTTGACAAGACACTCACGCTGTTTTACGTGTACGAGGAGGCTGGCATTCGGCGGCTAGATATCTGGAAGCACCAACAAGACAACGCTTGTAGAGAGAGTGCAGCATCCTCCTTCTGGCTCCGTGTTGGGGCGTTCGACCTAAAATCGCCCAAAGACAAGTGGGATCCTCGACAGATCCGTGTGTGGTCGGGAGAGAAGAGCAACACACTCTTCATCTTAGATACATCGTTTCCCGCGCACAAGCTCGACACCCAAACAGGAGTGATGGAAATTGTAACTGGGTTATTTCAACGCGAATTGTGTATCGGTGCCGTGTTTATGGAGATAGACTGGCCGACATTGTTCCTATCTCGGCTTGTTGGTAGACATTTATGTTAATTACTGGACATCTGTTATTCCCTCTCTCTCAAAAAAAGGTACATAATCCTACCTGTTAATAATATTTAAGGCCCTAGCTTATTAGTATTAGTTTTTTCTTTTTGATTTAACTATATGCACGGGAGAACTTAAGCCACCAACCGAACAGACTTAATAAGGGCTCAGGCCAACAAGAGACTTTACAAAGGTTCAGTTCGAGATACAGGGTTCTAAGGGTTCTAGGCAGTGAGAGAAAGAAAGTGAAAGACGAGCTTCGGGGTCGTAGCTTCCAATACTTCACCAGATAAAGGTTACATGCATGACTAAATGAACAATCGATCATCTAGGAGTATATTAACTAGCTAGGCGGACATGAAAATGATTACACAATATATAGAAACCATATACAAATCACAAATTAGTAACTAGTAGGATAGAATCATAGGAAGCACATTCAGCAAGTGAAGATAAAATGAAAAAATACATCTAAAAATGCTTAAAAATGTTCGCCGATTCAAAACGAAATGCTTAAAAATGTTCGCAATCTCAAAAAATGCACAACAGTAAAGATATGTTTGCAAATTGTAAAATATGTTTGTAAATTTGTAGAATATTCACAAATTTGAAAATGTTCACGATTTCAAATTTCAGGTGGGAATCCCCGCACCTGGGCGGCCCACACAATAGCGGCCAGAAAAATACGTTTGGGGATCCCCCCACCCGCGCCGGCACACGGAGTAGCAGCCGTGCACAACCGGTGCAAATTTTAAAATAAAACTCCATGTGCTATGCAGGAATAGAACTAGCGGCCAATTGCTCACGGAGGCATATAGTTAAACAATAGAGCTTGTGAGTCTTTGTGACCATATACCCACGTGAATTTTTAAGAATTAACTGCTGGGTAGATAGGAATATTATTTGTTTTTTAAAAACATTTCTTGAAATTCGGAATAATTCTCTGAATTACCTTTTTTTGACAAACACGTCATTTTTTCAAAAATATGAACATTGCTTAAATTTGTGAATAAATTTAAAAATGGAACATTTTCTTGCATCTATTTTGAAAAATGGGAACAATTTTTTAATTCCCAAACAAAAATTGTGAAGAAAAATCACCATAACTAATGCAGGTAATTGCTCTTTACACATGGTTAGTTAACTTGAAACGTAATTTAGATATTTAGATTTGCCAATTATTTATGATGGGAATGAACATGTCACCTTTTATTTTGTTAGTCTATGGTTGAAGATGCAATAGACACAACACAAGTCCAATGCACGGAGAAGCTGTTCCATGCTTTTATGATTGTCGTGTAACACTTCATACATGCACATTATGTGTAAATACATTACATGGATAATGCTCTCACGAGCCACGGCGGCTGGCGAGAGATTTGGTGGCCTAGTACTTCGTTGGTGGCTTTTAGGTGCAGATATGGTGATTTTTCTTCGACTTTGTTGGATGGAGGTGCTGGAGCTGGAGCCGTAGAGATGCACGGGGTTCATCCCCTGTCGACGTGCCGCAATGGCAATGCCTCTTTATCTGTGGTGGGTTCATACTCGACTCAGAAAGCCGATTCAGGCGATGTTGTGCCCTCGGTTCAGCATTCGATGACTTTCAGCTTTTTTACTGATGGTTAGCGGCTAGTGTTGGCTTGGTTTGCGTTAAGCTCCCCGGGATCGTATTGTATATTCTTTTTCTTCGGATGTATTTTTGGATTTATGTTGCGACATTTGTTGTCTCCAGCGGCTTCTCGATGATGATGCATCTGTGCTATGATTGTAACTGACTCTGGTCAAGGTATATACATTTCTTTTTTTGAAATATATGCAGTTACTTTTGAGAAAACGAATGTCTCAATGAGAAAATGAGAAACAGAGTGATAGTGCATCTCGATGGTGCAACAAAATGAGCTCTTTTGATAGTACTCCTTCCATTTTTAAATATAAGACCTTTTATATATTTTAATACAAACTACATATGATGTTGGAATTTTGTCAGTAGGCTTTTGGACCAAAACCCTACTAAAATTCTGAAATTCTCTTGGCCAATTCATGCACGCATGTGAGTGGTCTGAGTGAGACTAAAGTATAGTCCCACCCCGGAAGTTGAGAGGGAGTTGCACCTCTTTATAAGGTGAGCTCTTCTATCACTTGTATGAGCATGAGAAGACGAGACCTACACGCGCGCTCCTCCTCCTCACCCGCCTCGCCACGCCTCGCCACGACACGCCACGGGTTGCGGGATCGAGCCGAGGACAGAGCTATGCACGTTGTCTATATTTTTGCTGCTCGGAAAAAATTAATTAGTCATTAATTAATAATTAAAAACGCGTTAATTACGGAACCGTTTCCAATTCTTTCGGATCGTGACTCGGACGTGGGGTTTACTCCCACGACCTACCCGGCCTGCACTATATAGTCAGACAGACGTCTATCCTAGACGCGCCACTTTGTATGGTTTCGCACCACCGTTTCAGATCATTGCCCCGCCACGCAAGTCTTCTCCATTCCTCCTTCCGGCGTGCACCACAAGAAGGGACAGCAGGCCTCCGGAACCCCGTACTCGTGATCCTGTATGGGAGAGGAGCGATCAGGTTTTTGGGGAGCACACTCGCGCGACTGCTGGCAGCGACGACTTCGCCAATGACGACTTCTTCCCCGACCTCGGCAACCTCATCCCGAACGACATGGCCGAAAACATCAATGTCGGCGGTGCTGCTCCCACTGCACCGTATGTGATTCTATCCTTCTTGTTCGAGATCGTGGTAGAATTCATGTTTCTAGTATGTGCCCTAGATGTGATCTGTTCATCTACTATGCTGGGTTTTTTTGAACCGGGCATTACCCCTTTCCATTACTGCGACATAACGGAAATACAACCATTGTCCAGAAAATAAAGCGGTAAAGAGGAAAGCGGGTTCAAGCATCGTCGTGAAACCGACCATGAGCCCTCGCCATTGAGATTACTCACTGTGGGGTGAAAACCCGACCACACTATATAATCCAAGTTCTACCCAAAGCAAAGCACCGTCTACGACCGGACCAAAACATATAACCAGCTCCAACCAGAGCAACAGGCTCCAACCATCCTCACGCAGGAGGTCACCAGACTATCAAAATAAAGAGAAAGATCATGATCACCCCTCCTTCAATGAGCTCCTTCTTCCTGATACGCCGTCGCGCATATCCTCATCATCCGAGAAGCGTTCTCTTTCAACTTTTCTCCTCCAGTTCTCAGCGTCGCCGCGTCCTCTTGCTTCATCAGACCTGCCCAGTAACACAGCAATCACTACAAAAAAAAGACACATCCGTGACATTTTGGGCCGAACGAATTTTTTCTGTCATACATATGACACTTCTATGACGATAATTGTGACAAAACCCGGTATAATCATAGATGTGGTGGGATCCTACTTCTATGACAAGAAATCATGACAGAAACTGGGCTTTTCATCCTTGGCGGGCCGGAGAGGCAGCTGCATGACATTCTTTGGGCCGTCCATGACGGAAAAAACCGTGGTAGAAGCGAGGGGGAGGAAAATTTCGGAGAGTTGCCGGTTACGGTGGGAGGTCGGGGTCCGAGCGATGCGCGTTTCTCTCGTACACGTACACGCGTGTGTGTGAGGCTTGGCTCTAACTGAACCCGAGCGAGGCGTTGGGCTCTAACTGAACCCGAGCGATTTCACTCCAGGCTATGCGTTACTGAACCCGAGCGATGGATCGATGGCTGTTAACTGAACCCGATCGAGCGATTCTTTCGCTACTACTGCCAACTGAAGCCGATCGATTGGATGAACAGTGAGCGTTGCGGGAGGGGGGGGTGCACTACAAGAATCCAGTATTTTGCCGTACGGCAAAGAGCTTTGCCGTCAGCGGCGGACGGCAAAGAGTGACGGCAAAGATAGGGTCGGCAAACAGGTCCTTTGCCGTCTGCTTTTCATGGCGGACGGCAAAGAGTCCTTTGCCTACAGTGGCGGACGGCAAAGGAGAGGGACGGCAAAATACTTGACGTCCGCCAGCGTTAGTCCGTTAGATGGCTAACGGCGGCCTTTGCCATCCGCCAGCGGACGGCAAATTTGACCACCCCTTTGCCGCCCGCCAGTTGATGTCAACGACCACGGTGGTTTGCCATCAGCCACGGCGGACTGCAAAGGTTATGTCTTTGCCATCAGCTTTTCTTTGCCGTCAGCCAGCTGACGGCAAAACATTTGCCGTCCGCCACTGTAGGCAAATTTGCCAAATGGCACAGGTGCCAGGAAGCACAGGTGGGCGCCACGTGTCCCCTTTTCCTACAGTGGCGGACGGCAAAGGGCTCTTTGCCGTCAGTGGCGGACGGCAAAGAGCCTGCACTGCCTCTTTTTAATTCTGTTTTTCTTATATCCAACAATTATCACAGCACACAGCACATATATATCCATCACATAAATATCACAGCACATATATATATATCACAGCACATATATATCCAGCACATAAATATCCAGCACATATATATCCATCCATACATACATAGTAGGTTGCACATAGTCCCATCAATCCATACATATTACAATATGCAAAGTTTCATCATAGCAAGCGAGCAGAATACAAGAAGTGCATCAAAGGAAAAAACAAGCAATCCATCATATGATGCTGGCTTCCTTGAAGTGAATGAAACCTGCAAAATGATAAATAAGAAAGTTAGAAAAAGAATAGAAGAAGAAGAAGAAGACTAGAAGAAGAAGTATGTGCCATTTATTAGCTAACTTAGGTGAACTGGATCATTTATGAGCTAAATTAGTTAAAATGGATCGTTTATGAGCTAAGTTAGGTGAAATGGATCGTTTATGAGCTAAGTTAGGTGAAATGGGTCGTTTATGAGCTAACCTAGGTGAAATGGGTCGTTTATGAGCTAACCTAGGTGAAATAGGTCGTTTATGAGCTAACCTAGGTGAAATGGGTCATTTATGAGCTGACCTAGGTGAAATGGGTCGTTTATGAGCTAACCTAGGTGAAATGCATCATTTTGGAGCTAAGTTAGGTGAAATGGATCATTTATGAGCTAACCTAGGTGAAATGGATCATTTATGATCTAATCTAGGTGAAATGGGTCGTTTATGAGCTAACCTAGGTGAAATAGGTCGTTTATGAGCTAACCTAGGTGAAATAGGTCGTGTATGAGCTAACCTTGGTGAAATGGGTCGTTTATGAGCTAACCTAGGTGAAATAGGTCGTTTATGAGCTAACCTAGGTGAAATGGGTCGTTTATGAGCTAACCTTGGTGAAATGGGTCATTTATGAGCTAACCTAGGTCAAATGCATCATTTATTAGCTAACCTAGGTGAAATGGATCATTTTGGAGCTAACTTAGTTGAAATGGGTCATTTATGAGCTAACTAAGGTGAAATGCCATGTTTTTGAGCTAACTAAAGTGAAATGGGTCATTTTGTAGCTAACCTAGGTGAAATGGGTCATTTAGGAGCTAACGTAGGTGAAATGGGTCATTTTAAAGCTAACGTAGGTAAAATGGATCATTTAGGAGCTAATCTACGTAAAATGGGTCATTTTAGAGCTAACTTGGATAAATTGGACCACTTGTAAGCTAACTAAGGTAAAATGAGTCATTTTAGAGCTAACTTAGGTAAAATGGATCGGTTATGAGCTAAGTAAGCTAATTATGCAATTTTTGACATATGTAAGCTTATTAAGTCATTTTGAAGGAAAAGAAGCTAACTCTAGGTCATTATGGTAAGCATATTGGATGAAATAAAGCTAAGTCTAGGTCTTTATGCATTTGTTAAGCAAAAAACTAGAGAAACTTACCTTGATCATGGAGGTGTGGGAGCGGGCTGGCTCATGCCAGTAGCTGGAGAAGGATCGTGTGATGCTTGTGTGGAGTTACGCTGCACCAAAGATCATTTCCAATGTTTCGTTAGCATGATGACACTCAAATGTTAAGACTAGCAAGTAACGTCCATTCAAATTAAACTCACCGTGGTCTCAGGAGCAATCTCTGGATCAATGGCTATGGAGCCACGGGACCTCCCGCCACTAGATATCATCACCTGCTCTGGATTGTAGGGAATCTGGCTCGGGTTAAACTCCTCCCCTTTCCTCGCCTTCCCCTTGACTTGCTTGTAAGAGGCAGTGTGGGCCATCGCATACAGGTCGTACCCCTCTGGCACCTTATCCGTCTTATTGTAGCATGCCTGAAAGAGTGAAACAAAGTAAATTAGTAATTAAAGGGCTCAAGCTAGCATGATGAATGAATTGCATTAATCATGAAGCAAACCACATACCCAATTCCGCCCGAACTGATATAAGCTAGAGCTACCTTGATGGTGTGGCACACCTTCAATTTGGGCACGTTTGTCCTTGGCCTCAGTCGGCTCCCCTTCCATCTTTCAACACCTGCCATGACAAAGAGTAAACGAAATTAGTACAACATAAAAAAAATACCGACATGAATAATAATATGTATATCACTTAAGTGTATCATCATCAAGTACAACATAAAAAAATTGTATACCTGACACTACTTATAATCTCGATCAGTATCATCAATAAATGCATAATCATCATCATCACTATAATCAATGACGGGCTCATAGGGTTCAGTGGCATCAACATGTGGAAGGCCACCTTTACGTAATCGGTCAAGCATTGAGAGGTCGTCCGCAGCAGTAACCTCTTCTTGTTCCGGCTCTTCTTGTTCCTCCTCTGGGGTGATGTGGGATTCACTGTCGCTGTCTACTTCAATGTTTTGGGGTAAAGTATACCGGTTCTTGAAACGCTTTTTGGAAAGACGTGTCTCTTGGAAGAATTCTCCTTCATATGTGTCTGGGTTATAGTCTTCATAATCCTCTTCCTTTGGGGGAGATAGTCTAGCACGTGGCGACACTTCATAAACGACATTCCAACCTTTCAGATTTGGATTAGTTTGGCAGGCCCAGGGTAGATAGAATACTTGGGTCGCCTGTTGAGCCGTAATATAGACATCAGGAACATCTAAATGGGTGCTTTGGTTGATTTCAACTAGCCCTATATGTTCATGAGTCCTTCTAGTCTCCTTCGGCTGAAACCAATAACATTTGAAGACTACGACATTCGGTGGCTTTTCACCATAGAATAGAAGTTCATAAATTGCTTCAACTCTCCCATAATACTCGGTACCTCCTTCGCCGATAGCAGATACACAACAATTTGTAGACTTCCGGTCGGCCATAGATAGCTCTTTGCCATAGGTACGAAAACGATACCCATCGATGTCGTATTTGTCAAATGAACGGACCTTATAGTCAAAACCATTAGCGACTTGTCTCAATTCGGCGTCCATAAACTCTGAACTAGCCTACAAGTTTAATATGAAAGGATTGTTGCATTACGCACAAATTAGCGAATGAAATGAAATTGTCTAATAGAATTTACCGTTTGTTTGAACCAAGAGATGAAACCGGGATAGCCGCCTCCTTGCTTTGCGAGAAGCTCACACTCTTCGACGGAATCCTTTTGGATCACCGCTCCATACGAGAATAGGGCGACGTATCGACTGTATGAAATATCCAGGAATAAGAGTAGTTCAAATGGAAATAGAAGTTGTGAAACAATGTACCGAGAACTTACTCGATGTACGACCGCACTTCTATCAGGTTGTTGAAGATATACAACGAAATGGTACGCCATTCTTTGTTATCCAAAGATACTGGATTTGAAACACTGGCTGGTGCGAGACTCCCTTTGAATAGGCTGAGGTTGGATCCACCCTTTTTAGGCTCGTCAGCATTGTACCGAGGCTTCGGATTATGCAGATGACGATTTTTGGTTTCGTAGTGTGCTCTCACGAAGTTTGCCGCCTCCTCAGTGATGAATGCCTCAGCCATAAACGCTTCAATTCTACGTTTATTTTTACATTTTTCTCGAAGTGTCTTCTGCATCCTCTCAGTTGGGTAGCACCAACGATTTTGCAGAGGCCCCCCCAATCTTGCCTCGGTCGGGAGATGCAAAATCAAATGCTGCATTGGATTAAAGAAGCCCGATGGAAAGATCTTCTCTAACTTGCAGATCAACTCTGGCGCCAACTCTTCCATTTCTTCTAGCACGCCAGACAATAGCTCTTTCGCACAAAGAACATAGAAGAAATAGCTGAGTTCTGCCAGTACTAGCCACTCATCCTCAGGGATGAAGCCACGCAACATCACCGACATTACCCGCTCAATCCATATGTGCCAATCATGACTCTTGAGACCAAATATCTTCAATTTATCAAGACTCGCTCCCCTCTTTAGATTCGCTGCATACCCATCGGGGAACATTAACTGCATTTTCACCCACAAGATAATTTCCCTCATAGCTGGCCTTCCAAGATTGAACCATGCCTTTGGCTTCGTCCAGTTTTGCTTTCCTTTCGGTTCTTTCATGTTTTGTAACGGCCTATCACATAGCGCCTCCAGATCGACTCTAGCCTTAGTATTATCCTTTGACTTCCCATCTATGCCGAACAATGTACCAAAAAGTGCCTCAGCGATATTCTTCTCAGTATGCATCACGTCGATGTTGTGTGGGCAAAGGAGGTCTTTGAAGTAAGGCAGATCCCATAAGCATATTTTGTGAGTCCAGGCATGCTCAGAATTATACCCCTTGAAGTACCCTGGATGCTCTAGATCTGGCTCGAGAGCGTTTAACTGATCCAGGGTCTGTTGGCCTGTCAACGCAGGTAGTGTAGAGTTTTTTACAACTCTACCTCTGATGAAGTTCTTTTTGTCTTTCCTGAACTTATAGCGAGGATCCAGGAACTGTCTATGCATGTTGAAGCAAGAAAACTTGCGACCGGCCTGAAGCCAATGAAACTCAAGAGCTCCCTTGCATGTGGGGCACGGGAACCTTCCATGCACACACCAGCCAACGAATAGCGCATACGCCGGCAAGTCATGCGTCGAGTACATGTACCAGACACGCATTATGAAGTTTCGTTTGCTATAAGCGTCGTATGTCTTGAACCCATTATCCCAGGCTTCTTGCAATTCGTCCTTAAGCGGCTGCATGTACACATTCATATTTTTCCCCGGATAGTTGGGCCCTGGAATTATCAACGTCAAGAAAATGTTCTTTCTTTGCATAATCTGTCCGGGGGCGAGATTGAGTGGAAAGACAAATACGGGCCAACAACTGTATTGGGCTGCCGTCATACCAAACACACTGAACCCGTCGGTGCTGATGCCGACTCGAGGATGCCTCGGATCTGCCGCTTTGTCAGCATGTAATTCATCAAACTTTTTCCACACAACACCATCCGATGTGTGTACCATCATCAGATTCCCATCTGCATCTAGTTTGGCTCTTTTGCCTGTTTTGTGCCATGTCATCTGTCTGGCCGTCTCTTCGACCATGAAAAGACGTTGAAGTCTTGGTACGATTGGCATATACCGAAGAACACTAACATGGATTTTGGTCTGTGTCTTCTCACCCATACCGTTGTCTACCACAATATACCTAGAAGACTTGCAAATGGGACAATAGTTCAAGTCCGCATAGTCAATCCTAAATAAGGCACATCCTTTCTCCCAGGCATGTATCTTCTCATAGGGCATCTTCAGTACACGGAGGATTTTGTCCGACTGGTACAGGTTTGCAGGCATTACATGGCCTTTGGGTAGAAAGCGTCCAAATACTGTCATAATTGCGTCATAGCATTCTCTGCCCAAGTTGAACTGAGCCTTCAAAGCCATTACTTGTGAGATGGCATCCAACTGACAAAGCTCAGTGTGCTCATGGAGCGGACGTTTTGAAGACTCCAACATTTCATTGAAGGCCTTTACAGATTCCTCCATCTCCTCGTCCGAATCCCGAGCTTCATCATAGTCTTGCACCATGTTTTCCATCCCGGTACCATGCTCGTCGGTGCGACGATGATCCACCTCAGCTCGGTCACATTGGGCAGACTCACCATGAAATGTCCACACCGTATAATCGGGCGTAAAACCATTCTTCTGCAGGTGTTTACCCATTTCAGCCTCTGTCCTCTTTTCCCAATTGCCGCATTGGAAACAGGGGCACCAAGTTTTCCTCTGGCCATTTGCAAATGCGGCTTGCACAAACCCCTAGGTTTTTGTGAACCATTCAGCGCTCCATTTGTTCTGACCAGTGTGACTGGTATACATCCACGCACGATTACTCATCTTGACTTTCAGAGCTACTGGACACACAACAATTATATATATAATTCACCATGTATATATTCATCAGTTGATCTACTTTGTCAATTTTATTACGTCCATGCAACCTACACTCTAATAGGTAATGATAGGTCCTAATCCCACCCGAGTATGTGTAGATTGGGTTCATTTTCCCATGCTATGCTCCGGATCCGATGCAAAATTTCGGCAGCACCTCCCCGCTGTTCTCCTGATACACGTCTCTGCAATAAACAGAGAGGATGTGTACCCGGAGAACAACAGGGGAGGCACTGGCGAAATTTATGCGTCGGATCCGGAGCAAAGCATATGGGAAAACGAACACAATCTACACATACTCGGGCTGTCCATGGATAGCGTTGGACAATTCAAAAGAATCAAGGTTATAAATATGCAAATGCATGCATATTTATAACTATGACGCTTTCGAACAGGAGACACATATTGGTTACGCATACTGATGATTCAAGACACATATATAGCTAGCTATCAAGTTTCATTGGCACGAACACCGGAACAGAGCAAATAAATAATGGGGGAGGAGGACATGTCATTTGTGCTCACCCATGAATGAAGGGGCAGAGCTCGTCAAACGCACGGTGAGGTCGTCGAACACCAAACCTCGCAGTGGTGAAACAACAGCACATTTAAATCAACCCGATCAACACAATTATATATGATGTTTTTCATAACAAAATCGAAAAATATATTACCTAACTAATAATTCACAAATATAGGACCCTGTCGGCCTCGGGGGGTCGGGTGTCGGGGTGTCTGGGTGTCGTGTCGTTGTCGGGGTGTGGTGTCTGGGTCGGGGTGTCGGGGTCAGGGGTCAGTGGGTCGGGGTGTCGGGGTCAGGGTGTCGGGGTCAGGGGGGTCACGGGGTCGATCGGGGTGTTTCCTTCTATCCTTTCCTTACTTCTTCTTCTTTTTTCTCTTCTTCTTCTTCTTTCCTTTCTTCTTCTTCTTCTTTCATCTTTTTTCTACTTTTTTACTTCTTTTCGTTTCTTTTTTTCTTCTTCTTCCAATTCTTCTAGTTCTTTTCTTCTTCTTCTTTTTTCATCTTTCTACTACTTCTACTACTTCTACTACTTCTACTTCTTCTACTTCTTCTAATTATTTTCTAACACTAACACTAACACAATCTAGCACTAACAATTAAACAGCAAAAAAAATGAAAAAAACTGGAAAAAAAAGTAGCAGTCCCTCACCGGAGCAATGGGACGATCGGCGGGGGGCCACCGGGCGGCGGGGGCGGCGCCGGGCCGGGCGGCGGGGGTGGCTCCGGGCGGCGGGTGGCGGGGCGACGGGGCGGGGGCGGCGGGGGCAGGGGCGGCGGCCGGCGGCAGGGGCGGCGCCCGACGGCGGGAGGCAGGGGCGGCGCCGGGCGGCGGGTGGCGGAGGGGTGGTGGGGTAACGGGGCGTCGGCGGGTGGGGTGGGGGCGGAGGGGTGGTGGCACAACGGGGCAAGGGTGCGGGGGCGGGGGCGGCGCCGGGCAGCATGGGCGGGGGCGGCGGTGGATCTAGCTAGGGCGGGGCATTGGGGAGGAGAGAGGAAGAGAAGGGAGAGTAATGGGCGGGGGGTGGCGGCCATTAGTTACTCGGCTCTTTGTCGTCCACAACTCTTTGCCGTCCGCAACTCTTTGCCGTCCGCCGTTCTCTCTCTTTGCCGTCCGCTAGCGGACGGCAAAGAGGTGGGGGTGTTAAGTTTTTTTTTAAAACGGGCGGGTGGGTGGGGGCCACCTCCCTCTTTGCCGTCAGCTGGCTGACGTCAAAGAAACGGCTCATGGCAAAGAGGTTCTTTGCCGTCTTCTTTACAGTAGCTGATGTCAAAGAGCTTCTTTGCCGCCAGCTAGCTGACGGCAAAGATCTGGCTGATGGCAAAGTAGCTAATTCCAGTAGTGGTGGATGAATGATAAGCCCATTTTGCATCATGCTTTTATATCAATATTTACTGCATTATGGGATGTTATTACACATTATATCTCATTGCTTATGGCTATTCTCTCTTATTTTACAAGGTTTACCATGAAGAGGGGGAATGCCGGCAGCTGGAATTCTGGCTGAAAAAGGAGCAAACATTGGAAACCTATTCTGCACAACTCCAAATGTCCTGAAACTCCATGAAACCACTTTTTGGATTTATTAAGAATTTATGAGCGAAAGAAATAGGCCAGGGGGCCCACACCCTATGCAGGAGACAGGGGCGCCCCTCCTATAGGGCGCGCCCCCTATCTCCTGGGCCCCCTGGTGGGCTTCCCTCCAGGAGGGGGAAATCATCACCAACGATCCTCTCATCGGGAGGGGTTAATGTCCATCAACATCTTCACCAGCACCATCTCCTCTCAAACCCTAGTTCATCTCTTGTATCCAATCTTGTATCCAAAACCACAAATTGGTACCTGTGAGTTGCTAGTAGTGTTGATTACTCCTTGTAGCATATTATTACACCTCTGATTATGAACATGATTATGCTTTGTGAGTAGTTACTTTAGTTTCTGAGGATATGGGTGAAGTCTTGCTATTAGTAGTCTTGCTATTAGTAATAGTGTCCTCGGGAGCTTCTTCATTATTATTAGAATTTGTCCAGGATTATCCTTTGCTACATAAAGGATTGGGCCACCTTGCTGCACCTTATTTACTTTATTTACTTTTTCTCATTACTATTTATCTTATCACAAAACTATCTATCACCTACTATTTCAGTGCTTCCAGAGAAAACCTTACTAAAAACCGCTTATCATTTCCTTCTGTTCCTCGTTGGGTTCAACACTCTTACTTATCGAAAGGATTACGATAGATCCCCTACACTTGTGGGTCATTAAGACTCTTTTCTGGCGCCGTTGCTGGGGAGCATAGCGCTCTTGGTGAGTGGAACTTGGTAAGGAAACAATTATATAGTGTGCTGAAATTTTCTGTTACTTGTCACTATGGAAACTAATCCTTTGAGTGGCTTGTTTCGGGTATCTTCACCCCAACCAGAGGAGCAAAGAGATGTTCCTCAACCTACTGAACTTTATGAAAATATTCACTTTGAGATTCCTTCGGGTATGATAGAAAAACTGCTAGCTAATCCTTTTGCAGGAGACGGAACTTTGCATCCCGACTTACACCTTATCTTTGTGGATGAAGTTCGTGGATTATTTAAGCTTGCAGGTATTCCCGAGGATGTTGTCAAAAGGAAGGTCTTCCCTTTATCTTTGAAGGGAGATGCAATGACATGGTATAGGCTATGTGATGACACGAGATCTTGGAATTATAAGCGATTGAAATTGGAATTTCACCAGAAGTTCTATCCTATGCATCTTGTTCATTGCGATCATAATGACATATATAATTTCTGGCATCGCGAAGGAGAAAGCATGGCTCAAGCTTGGGGGAGGCTTAAGTCAATGTTATATTCATGCCCCAATCATGAACTCTCTCGGGAAATGATTATTCAGAATTTTTATGCTCGACTTTCTCTTGATAGTCGCAACCTGCTCGATACTTCCTGTACTGGTTCCTATATGCTGAAGACTATTTATTTCAAATGGGACTTGTTGGAAAGAATTAAACACAACTCTGAAGATTGGGGTTCCGACGATGGTAAGGAGTCAGGTATGACACCTAAGTTTGATTGTGTTAAATCTTTTATGGATACCGATGCTTTCCGTGGATTTAGCTCTAAGTATGGACTTGACTCTGAGATAGTAGCTACTTTTTGTGAAACTTTTGCTGCTCACGTTGATCTCCCTAAAGAGAAGTGGTTTAAATATAATCCTCCTGTTGAAGTGAAAGTAGTTGCACCTATTACAGTCGAAGAAAAGACTATTACATATAGTGATCCTATTATTCCTACTACTTATGTTGAAAAACCTCCTTTTCCTGTTAGGATAAAAGATCATGTTAAAGCTTCGACTGTTGTTCATAAGAGTAATACTAGGACTTATACACCTCCTGAGAAATTAATGTTGAACCTAGTATTGCTATGATTAAAGATCTCCTGGATGAAGACTTAGATGGGCATGTTATTTCTTTCGTGGGTGAAACTGCTAATATTGCTAGACCCGATACTAAGACACATAGACCTGTTGTAGGCACGCTTTTTATTTCTGTTAAAATAGGAGATCATTGTTATCATGTCTTATGTGATATGGGTGCTAGTGCTAATGCTATACCTTACGATCTTTATAAAGAAATTATGCGCGATATTGCACATGTTGCATTAGAAGACATTGATGTTACTATTAAGCTTGCTAATAGGGACACCATTAAACCTATTGGGATTGTTAGAGATGTTGAAGTCTTGTGCGGAAAGATTAAATACCCTGCTGATTTTCTTGTTCTTGCTTCCCCACAAGATAATTTTTGTCCCATTATTTTTGGTAGACCTTTCTTGCATACTGCTAGTGCTAAGATTGGTTGTGAGAAGAATATTGTCACTGTTGGTATAGATGATATGTATCATGATTTTAATTTTGCTAAGTTTAGTAGACAACCTCGTGAAAAGGAACCATCTAGTAAGGATGAGATTATTGGTCTTGCTTCTATTGCTGTTCCTCCAACTGATCTGTTAGAACAATATTTGCTAGACCATGAAAACGATATGTTTATGAAGGAAAGGGAAGAAATAGATGAAGTGTTCTTTAAACAAGAACCTATGCTAAAACATAATCTTCCCATTGAAATTCTTGGGGATCCCCCTCCACCCAAGGGTGATCTCGTGTTTGAACTCAAACCCTTACCTGATAATATCAAGTATGCTTATCTTGAGGAAAAAGAAATATATCCTGTTATTATTAGTGCTAACCTTTCAGAGAAAGAAGAAGAAAGATTATTGAAAACTCTGAAGAAGCACCGAGCTGCTATTGGATATACTCTGGATGATCTCAAGGGCATTAGTCCCACATTATGTCAACATAAAATTTCAGTGGAGAAAGATGCCAAACCTGTTAGAGATCCTCAAAGACGATTAAACCCCAAAATGAAGGAAGTGGTAAGAACGGAGATTCTAAAACTCCTTGAGGTAGGTATTATTTATCCCATTGCTGATAGTGAATGGGTAAGCCCTGTCCATTGTGTCCCTAAAAAGGGAGGTATTACCGTTGTTCCTAATGATAAAGATGAATTGATCCCGCAAAGAATTATGATAGGCTATAGGATGGTAATTGATTTCCGTAAGTTAAATATAGCTACTAAGAAAGATCATTACCCTTTACCTTTTATTGATCAAATGCTAGAAAGGCTATCCAAACACACACATTTTTGCTTTCTAGATGGTTATTCTGGCTTCTCTCAAATACTTGTGTCAGCGGGGGATCAATCTAAACCTACTTTTACTTGCCCTTTTGGTACTTTTGCTTATAGATGTATGCCGTTTGGTTTATGTAATGCACCTGCTACCTTTCAAAGATGCATGATGGCTATATTTTCTGATTTTTGTGAAAACATTTGTGAGGTATTCATGGATGACTTCTCCGTCTATGGATCCTCTTTTGATGATTGTTTGAGCAACCTTGATCGAGTTTTGCAGAGATGCGAAGACACTAGTCTCGTCCTAAATTGGGAAAAGTGTCACTTTATGGTTAATGAAGGCATTGTCTTGGGGCACAAGATCTCTGAAAGGGGTATTGAAGTTGATAAAGCCAAGGTTGATGCTATTGAAAAGATGCCATGTCCGAAGGACATAAAAGGTATAAGAAGTTTTCTTGGTCATGCCGGTTTTTATAGGAGGTTCATTAAGGACTTTTCTAAAATCTCTAGGCCTCTGACTAATTTATTGCAAAAAGATATTCCTTTTGTCTTTGATGATGATTGTGTAGACGCATTTGAAACACTTAAGAAAGCTTTGATCACAACACCTATTGTTCAGCCACCTGATTGGAATTTACCTTTTGAAATTATGTGTGATGCTAGTGATTATGCTGTAGGTGTTTTTTTAGGGCAAAGAGTCGATAAGAAATTGAATGTTATCCATTATGCTAGTAAGACTCTTGATTCTGCCTAGAGAAATTACGCTACTACTGAAAAAGAGTTCTTAGTAGTTGTGTTTGCTTGTGATAAGTTTAGACCTTATATTGTTGATTCCAAAGTTACTATTCACACTGATCATGCTGTTATTAAATATCTTATGGAAAAGAAAGATGCTAAGCCTAGACTCATTAGATGGGTTCTCTTGCTCCAAGAATTTGACTTGCATATTATTGATAGAAAGGGAGCTGAGAACCCCATTGCAGACAACTTGTCTAGGTTAGAGAATGTTCTTGATGACCCACTGCCCATTAATGGTAGTTTTCCTAATGAACAATTAGCGGTTGTCAATGCTTCTCGTACGGCTCCTTGGTATGCTGACTATGCTAATTACATTGTTGCTAAATATATACCGCCTAGCTTCACATACCAGCAAAACAAAAAGTTCTTCTTTGATTTAAGACATTACTTCTGGGATGATCCACACCTTTATAAAGAAGGAGTAGATGGTATTATTAGACGTTGTGTGCCTGAGCATGAACAGGAACAAATCCTATGCAAGTGTCACTCTGAATCCTATGGAGGACACCACGCTGGAGATAGAACTGCACACAAGGTACTACAATCTGGTTTTTATTGGCCTACTCTTTTCAAAGATGCTTGTAAGTTTGTCGTATCTTGTGATGAATGCCAAAGAATAGGTAACATCAGTAGATGTCAAGAAATGCCTATGAATTATTCTCTTGTTATCGAACCGTTTGATGTTTGGGGCTTTGCTTATATGGGACCTTTTCCTGCCTCCAATGCTTATACACATATCTTAGTTGCTGTTGATTACGTTACTAAGTGGGTAGAAGCTATTCCAACTAGTAGTGCTCGTCATAACACTTCTATTAAAATGCTTAAAGAAGTTATTTTTCCGAGGTTTGGAGTCCCTAGATATCTTATGGCTGATGGTGGTTCACACTTTATTCATGGTGCTTTCTGTAAGATGCTTGCTAAGTACGATGTCAATCATAGAATCGCATCTCCTTATCACCCGCAGTCTATTGGTCAAGTAGAGTTGAGCAATAGAGAGCTCAAATTAATTTTGCAAAAGACTGTGAATAGATCTAGAAAGAATTGGTCCAAAAAACTTGATGATGCATTATGGGCCTATAGAACTGCATACAAAAATCCTATGGGTATGTCTCCATATAAGATGGTTTATGGAAAAGCATGTCATTTACCTCTTGAACTTGAACATAAAGCATATTGGGCTATTAAAGAGCTCAATTATGACTTCAAACTTGCCAGTGAGAAGAGGTTGTTTGATATTAGCTCACCTGATGAATGGAGAGCCCAAGCTTATGAGAACGCCAAGCTCTTCAAAGAAAAAGTTAAACGCTGACATGATAAAAGGATACAAAAGCGTGAGTTTAACGTAGGAGATTATGTGTTATTATTCAACTCTCGTTTAAGATATTTTGCAGGAAAACTTCTCTCAAAATGGGAAGGTCCCTACGTTATAGAGGAGGTATATCATTCCGGTGCTATAAAAATTAACAACTTTGAAGGCACAAATCCGAGGGTGGTTAATGGTTAAAGAATCAAGCATTATATTTCAGGTAACCCTATCAATGTTGAAACTAATATTATTGAAACCATAACCCCAGAGGAGTACATAAGAGACACTTTCCAGAATGTTCCAGACTCCGAAAAGGCATAGGTACGTGGTACCGTAAGTATACCGACTCCAAAACAACTCTAATGGCATTTTTCATCAGTTTTGGATTATTTAAGAATTTTAGGAAGAAAGAAGTAGTCCGAAAGGGACACGAGGCTCCCATGAGAGAGGAGGCGCCCCCCCTGTAGGGCGCGCCCCCTGTCTCATGGGCACCTCGTGTGCCTCCCGGACTCCGTTTTCTTGTATGTTACGTATTTTGGTCGGTAAAAAATCATTATATATACTTGCGAATGTTTTGACCACCGTATGACGCAATTATACTATGTTTTCGTTTCGAGCTGTTCCTATTGCAGATTAGAGCACCATGACTTCTCTCTCCTACAACAACGAAACAAGGATGCCTGGCTATTGAAGATAGAGTTGAAGAGAGAGGAACTGGAGGATATCAACAAGGGTGAAGGGATCAAGAAGGCCAAGGAGGTTCAAGCTCCGGTGGTGAAAGAAGAAGGCGTCCCTCACCCTTTACCTAACCTTTTCACTCCAACAGAGATTGAAGCTTTCAAGATGATTGTGTTAGCCCGCATACAAAACAAGTATCTCACAGAGGAGAATATTTTGTTGAAGGATCATATTGCTGGGCTCAAGGGCATTATCCGCAAGTTGGAGGAGCTTTTACGCTCGATGTGCGATTATCCACCGTCATCATCACCACCTCCATCACCTCATAAGAAATAATCACATGGGTATGGGCACTCCCCTTGGCAACTGCCAAGCTTGGGGGAGGTGCCCCGGTATCGTATCACCATCACACTCCTATCTTTACCGCTTTATTTAGTTCGATCCTTTTAGTAGTATCTTGATCTATTAGTTCGAAGTTTTGATATCAAGTAGTTTTGAGTTTTCGTTGTGATCTCTTTTTGTAAGCGAGTCTGTGTGCTATCTATAATAAAGATTACTGTTGAGTCAAGGGATTTGCTATGTTGCTATGATCTTGAGAAAGTAGAAAGAACAAAAGAGTTCATATTGATCTTATGGATAGTGATAACTTCACACACAGAAAGTATGAGGCATAAAAATGTTGAGAGTTGATGAACGTAGCCTTGGTTATCATTGCAATTAATAGGAAGTGATAAGGAAAGAGGGATTCACATATAGATATATTATCTTGGACATATTTTATGATTGTGAAGCACTCATTAAGTATGACATGCTAAAAGAGTTGATGTTGGACAAGGAAGACAATGTAATGGTTTATGTTTTCCGACATCTCAGTTAAAGTATATTGTCAGTGACCTTCTGAACATGTTGAGATAGCCTTTCCCCCTCATGCTAGCCAAAACTCCTTGCACCAAGTAGAGATACTACTTGTGCTTCCAAATATCCTTAAACCCAGTTTTGCCATGAGAGTCCATCATACCTACCTATGGATTGAGTAAGATCCTTCAAGTAAGTTGTCATCGGTGCAAGCAATAAAAATTGCTCTCTAAATATGCATGACTTATTAGTGCAGAGAAAATAAGCTTTGTACGAACTTGTTGTGGAAGTAATAAAAGCGACGGAGTGCATAATAAAGGTCCACATACAAGGGGCAATACAAAGTGACGTTCTCTTGCATTAAGATTTTGTGTATCCAACCCTAAAAGCGCATGACAACCTCTGCTTCCCTCTGCGAAGGGCCGATCTTTTACTTTATGTTTTACTTTATACTTGAGTCAAGGTGATCCTCACCTTTCCACCTTTTCATTTTATCCTTTGGCAAGCTCCTCGTGTTTGAAAGGTCATGATACATATATCAGGCTGAATGTAAGTTGGCCTAGCTATTATTGTTGACATCACCTAAAGGTGAATACATTGGGAGGCAACACAATAAGCCCCTATCTTTCTCAATGTCCGGCTGAAACTGTATAACCACAAGTATTGCGTGAGTGTTAACAATTATGGGGGACTACGAGATAGTTGAGTATGTGATCTTGCTGAAAAGCTCTATTATTGACTCTTTCTAATGTTACGATAAATTGCAATTGCTTCAATGACTGAGATCATAGTTTGTTAGTTCCCAATGAAGTCTATGAACCATACTTGACATTGTGAATTGCTTATTACTTGAACATAGGAAATCATATGACAAAATCTATATTTATGTTGCTGTTATTAGAATGATCATGATGCCCTCATGTCCGTATTTTATTTTTATCGACACCTCTATCTCTAAACATGTGGACATATTTCTCGATCTCGGTTTCCGCTTGAGGACAAGCGAGGTCTAAGCTTGGGGGAGTTGATACGTCCATTTTGCATCATGCTTTTATATCAATATTTATTGCATTATGGGCTGTTATTACAGATTATATCTCATTACTTATGGCTGTTCTCTCTTATTTTACAAGGTTTACCATGAACAGGGGGAATGCCGGCAGCTGGAATTCTGGCTGAAAAAGGAGCAACGTTGGAAACCTATTATGCACAACTCCAAAAGTCCTGAAACCCCACTGTCGGTGTCAAAACCGGCGGATCTCAGGTAGGGGGTCGCGAACTGTGCGTCTAGGCGGATGGTAACAGGAGACAAGGGACACAATGTTTTACCCCGGTTCGGGCCCTCTTGATGGAGGTAAAACCCTACGTCCTGCTTGATTGATATTGATATTGTGGATGTTTACAAGAGTGGATCTACCACGAGATCAAGGAGGCTAAACCCTAGAAGCTATCCTATGGTATGATTGTAATGGTTGTTGTTGTGTCCTACGGACTAGAGCCATCCGGTTTATATAGACACCGGAGAGGGCTAGGGTTACATAGAGTCGGTTACAATGGTAGGAGATCTACGTATCCGTATCGCCAAGCTTGCCTTCCACGCCAAGGAAAGTCCCATCCGGACACGGGACGAAGTCTTCAATCTTGTATCTTCATAGTCTTGGAGTCCGGTCGATGATGATAGTCCGGCCGATGATAGTTCGGCTGATGATGGTAGTCCGGCTATCCGGACACCCCCTAATCCAGGAATCCCTCAGTAGCCCTTGAACCAGGCTTCAACGACGATAAGTCCGGCGCATATATTGCTTGGCATTGCAAGGTGGGTTCCTCCTCCGAATGATAGAAGATTGTGAACACCAGGATAGTGTCCGGCTCTGCAAAATAAATTCCACATTCCACCGTAGAGAGAATAATATATACACAAGTTCAATCTGCTGACTTTTTTGCGGCATGACGTCACGCCACTACCAAGCCATTACTTGAATCGTTTTTTACTCTACCACCTCAGCGCATTTAGCGAAGCGGTTTCCTTGGCACGTCTTGTCGAAGCAGAGATCGTGTTCCCCCTTAATCCGGGATTCTCATCAATACGGACGTGGGTAACCCAACCGCGCCCGTCGCCACGCCCCCTCTATCGAAGGCGAGCCCCAAACGGTCACGGAGATGGCTCTCGGTATTCTCCCTCTTTATAACGGGACCAAGGCTTGTTTCTTTTCTTCAATCCTCCATCGAATCCTCTCCCTGCTCCAAGTTCCAGCACCTAGAGCTCCAGATTCGAGCGCTTTGGACCTTCAACGTTGTCCGGTTCCGACCTCCAGGGCCGGTGGATGCCCTCCTTCGTCACGGAGGAGGACGTGCTAAAGCTGCGGGAGGCCAAGTACCTGGCTTATGAGATTTCGCACAGGTTGCCCGCCGAAGGGCAGGCCATCCCCACCCCCGAGACCGGCGAGTACGTCGTTTTTGTATCCCACCTCCGTCGGGGTTTAGGCTTCCCGATGGGTCCTTTTGTGAGAGGGCTCATGTTTTACTATGGGTTGGAATTCCACGATTTTGCTCCAGAGTCCATCCTCCATATTTCCGCATTTATTGTCGTCTGCGAAGCCTTCCTCCGCGTCACCCCTCACTTCGGCCTGTGGCTGAAGACCTTCAATGTGGCGCCAAAGATGATCGGGGGGCGTCAAGCGGAGTGCGGCGGGGCGGCCATAAGTAGGAGGGCCGATGCCCCGTGGCCCGCTGGCTCCTTCCAAGAGGAGCTCGGCCTGTGGCAGCAAGAGTGGTTCTATATTACCATTCCGAGGGGCTGCCGACAAAATCTGCCGCCCTTATTCTGCCCGGGACCTCCACGACGGTTGATGTCGTGGGTCACCCAAGGGCTCAACTGGGGGCCGTCAAAGGACGTGCCCCTACTGCAGGGCCGGATTCGAGATCTCCAAATGAGGGAGGTTGATATGGTGGTGGTAATGCAGGTTATGCTGATTAGGCGTCTTCCGCCCTGCAAACGCCGCCCTCTCCGGCTGTGGGAGTTCAATCCGGAGGGCCCACGGATTCTTCAACACTTCATGGGCAAGACACACCTAGAGATGTACAAATTATTCTTCGGATTGCAAGAGGCGCGTCCGGAATTGACCGAGGATGCTGGCCTAAGCTGCAATCGCCCGGATACTCAAGTAAGTAGTTCCAAGTCCGGACATACCGTTTGTTTGCCTTTCGATGATTCGCCTTATGACCAACTTCCTTCTACACAGGAGTGGATAGCGGAAGCAAAATTGATATGGTGTCCGGCCCCCCTCCCCGAGACCGCGCCGGATTCCGTGCTGGTCCGGATGCTTGAGGTTGCGCCTCCAGAGGAAGACGAAGGGGAAAGCAGGAAAGCTACTGCCTCGCCTGAGGAGGCTCTTGAAAGAGGGGGGGATCGAGAATCCCTCCCTCCAAGGGGAGAAGAGGACTGCCTCCGAGGACCCGGGGGCAAAAGCCCCTAAACGGGGGAAGAAGTCTTTGCCAGAGGGCCCTGCGTCTGGGGAGGCCCCGGCCGCACAATCTCCCTTAAAGAATCAGCCCTCCAACGAGCCGTAAGTGGAAAGAAAGGAGTTTTATAATAAGGGACATCCCTATTTGTGCTTCTGAGGATAACTAAAGTTTTTACCTTGTAGTTCGGATCTGCGTCCTTCGCAAATGAGCTCGTCTTCGGGGGACCTTCGTCCGGAGATGATGGAGAGCGAGACGCCTCCGTCCGGGGCGCCGTCGGATAGGGCGGACGAGCCTGAAGTGTCGTCACGGAGGGAGCCCCCTGGTTTGGCAAAGCCGGATAGTTCGGTGCCAACTGGTGTATGGCTGAAGGATCTGCTTGAGAAGGCGTCTATCTCAGAAGAACACCACGCATTGATGAGCATGGTGATTGAAAGGATTTCGTCCGCCGAAGGCAGGTTGCATAATGCAGTCAAGAGTTTGCTGGCGGGGTTTGAGGTACGTAAAAATGACACACCTTTTAACAGTTTTGCATATAGAATGCGTCCTGTATAGATAGTAGCCCCTGAGACTCGGTAGGTTGTCGAAATCGA
Organism: Triticum aestivum; assembly: GCF_018294505.1. Taxonomy (NCBI): domain Eukaryota; kingdom Viridiplantae; phylum Streptophyta; class Magnoliopsida; order Poales; family Poaceae; genus Triticum; species Triticum aestivum. The sequence continues at coordinate 672,818,183 of NC_057813.1, read as the reverse complement.
CAGCGTGCCGAGGATCAAAATCGCAGGTTTAAATGTCCGCCGTGCCGATGCAGGTGGCGGGTTGTCCGGGGGCCAGCTGGACTGATGGAGTTGCTGAACTAAAGTGGCAACTCGCTGTTGCGGATGCGGACATCACGCTGGTCAACAGGCGACTTGATGAGTTGCAAGGTAAGTGTTTCTGTGCGGTCACTTGGTAAGGGAGCTGAAGCCAGCTCCTTACAACGCGTGTGTGAAATGCAGATAGTGCAGCTGCTGTGGAGAGCCTTCGGACCGAACTTGCTGAAGCAAAGGAGCAGGCCAGAAGGAGTAATGCGGCGGCCTCGAGGGCGACCGAGGAGTTAGCGGCCGAAAGGGTCGCACACTGCCGGAGCAGGGAAGAGATGGCCGAAATGGCCGTGAAGTTAAAAGATGCTACCGACCGCAATGAGGCTCTTGGGAAGGAGCGCCTAGCGGGGCAATAAGACCTGGAGAAGGCCACCGCCAAAGCCAAGGATGCCCGCTCTGCAATGCGGGCTATAAAGGAAGAGCTGCGCTAGGCCGGAGAAATTGTAGCTGGCAAGCCTTTTCTGCTGCGCCGAAGGTTTACGGATCCAAAGTATGCTCAGCTGGGCCAACTGTGGGATCCAGAGGACCCTTATATGGACTTAGCAGCGAGTGCGGCGGAAGCCGTTGTGCATTTTCGAAGCCAGAAGGATCACAAGACGGAAGAGCTGTTTTGGTCTCAATTCCATAGTCCGGAGTGTTCGCTTCCGCTGACCGACCGTTTGGCCGAGTGGGCTGAGCTAAATAGATTGTCCGGGCTTGCTATGACGGATATAGTGACCCATGTCTGGCCGAATAGGCCCGAGCCGAAGAGTTACTTTGGCTTATTGCAGCGATTTCTTGGAGCGGTGCCACATATTAAGGCGATGAAGCGGTCGGCCTGCATAGAGGGTGCGCGGATGGCACTCGCCCGTGTGAAGACACATTGGACAGAGATGGATGCCACCGCTATTGCGACCCCGGGTTCGGACGATAATCGGTTACCCGCCGAGAACTATTTTGGTGAAGTGCTGCGTGGTGCTCGTGTAATAGAGTCGCAGTGCTCAAAAAATGTTACGTTCGAATGAACGTTTTTATGATGTAAAACAATATTTATGATGTAAGCGCCTTTTATACTTGTGCGTTCAAGTAATAGAGTATCTCCTATGCGGCCGTTCATGTATACGTGTGTATAACTTGAAAGATGGCAGTCGTCGGCTTTAGCCCCCACGCACAAGGTGCAGGGGTGTTCGCAAAAAATAGCGCGTTTTCACACTTAATCCGACGTCTCGGTCCTGTAAAGGAGGTGGTAGCGTAGCAAACGAGGCAACCGGACTATAATGCTTTATCACTTTCACTTAGCCATGGAGTTCGAGGGTGGGGCTACGACATAGCCCCTGGGGGCACCGCGCTCTCCGAATTTGGGGCGCGTATGTGCCTGACCGGGAAACGGCCCTTCGTCAAAGCGGAGGAATTCTAAACATTCCCATGGTCGATCGAGTGGTTGACCAGTCTCTTGCTGTATCATGACAGTCAGTTTTCGGCTTTCTCTACTGAGGTGCTCGCCCAGCCGAACTGGGGCACAATCGCAGTAGTTCTCCTGGTGCCGCGTTAGCCGATGATACGGAACGTAAGGCAGCAAAACACAGGAGCCAGGCAAACCCAACATTTGACCAAAGACATGATTCGGAGCTGATGCATATAGGGCCTAACTCGAGACGCCGAACACTCCTGAAGGTGTTCGGTCTTTACAATAGCGGGCAAAACAATTCCCTAAGCCCCTTGTGTCCAGGTACAGGCAAGTTCTTCTGGCGCGGCCGATGCCAAAATGCTAGTCTCCACTCTGGTTATAATAAGAAACCAGGGGATTATAGCAACAAGAGACAGTAAGAAAGGTTTACGTAGGGTCTTAGTCTGAAAAGAGTCCTTGCAACGGGTCCCTACTGCATGTCTGCGCCTGTGTCTCCGTTGTGCCGTATCCTGGACGGGTGTGCACGCTTTTCATCTGTAAAAAGAGAGGAACTTAGTCTGAAAAGAAATCGTGCGAGAAAGTGCATAAAAAATTGAAATATAGATTAATAAAGCTGAGCCTATGCTAGGTCATTATGGCTCATATGTACAAACCCTTGTGAAGGGGTGTGTGGCTAGGTAGCCCCTAGCTTATTTATTCCGGACTCGTCCAGCCGTGTCCGGGGTCTCAGGCGACCTTTTAATGGAATGATGCCACGTGGACCGGGCATTTTAAGCGTAAGAGACGCGTAATGTGGTATTGCATTGAAGCGGACGAAAGCTTCCCGTCCCCGTGATGCTTGATAGCTACTTTTAAATGGGGCGACATGAAAGGTTAGCTTTTCTCGTCGGAAGTTGTCAGGTGACCCGAACACAACTTCTAGTAATAATGGAACTGTGCACCTGGCGTAAGGGCCTGACGCCATTCCTTTGAAGGAAGTGCGGCTATGCCGAATTGTAGTAGGGTCTATCCCAACTTGCGGATTGTGTCCGGATATAGCAGGTTTAAGTCACTGCCGCCGTCCATCAAAACCTGCGTGAATTGCAGTCCGTCTATTATGGGATCCAATATCAGGGCAGTCTATCCTGCGTTCCGGAGACTTCTGGACTAATCCAGATGGTCGAAAGTGATTGGTTTTGACATCCAATCTCGGTGTTCCGCTGGGGTGGACCGTGCGACACTTGTCTTAGCGAGTGCCGTGTTGGTTTTCCGTACTATCACATGAAGTGAGTTTACTATTTTGACTTCTTGTGGGAAAGTCTTTTGACTTCCGGTGCTCTGCTGGTGGGGTTCGTCATCGTCCTCGCTTGGCGCATCGAGCCCCTTGTGTCCGGCATTGAGTCTGCCGGACTGTTTAAAAACCCAACAATTTCGGTTGGTATGGTTTGCAGGCCTTCCGGAGGTACTGTGGATTTGACATATCCGATCTAAAATTTTGTTTAAATTTGATAGCTCGTCGCTGTTGTCCTTAAGAGGCAGTGTTTTATTGTTTGGCCGCGAGCTTTTGAATCGGGTGTTGACCTCCGTGCCCTTTGGGCTTTTTTCTTTCCTGTGCCGTGATTTTCCGTTTCCATCTCTGATCTCGGATGTACTCGGGTCGCTGGTGCTACATTTTGCTAGCCAGTTGTCTTCTCCTGCGCAAAAGCGCGTCATGAGGCTTGTTAGCGCGGCCATTGTTCTTGGCTTCTCTTGGCCGAGGTGTCTGGCGAGCCATTTGTCTCGGACATTGTGTTTAAAAGCTGCTAAGGCTTCCGCGTCCGGACAGTCGACTATTTGGTTCTTTTTGGTAAGGAACCTGTTCCAGAATTTGCGCGCTGGCTCTCCGGGCTGTTGGGTTATATGACTCAGATTGTCTGCATCCGGAGGGCGTACATAAGTCCCTTGAAAATTTGCTCTAAACGCGTCCTCAAGATCTTCCCAACTTCCAACAGTGTTTTTTGGGAGGCTTTTGAGCCAATGCCGAGCTGGCCCTTTGAGCTTGAGGGGTAGGTATTTTATGGCGTGGAGATCATCTCCTCTAGCCATGTGTATGTGTAGTATGTAATCTTCTATCCAGACTCCTGGGTCTGTTGTGCCGTCGTATGCCTCTATGTTTATGGGTTTGAACCCTGCTGGAAATTCATGATCCAGCACCTCATCGGTAAAACATAGCGGGTGTGCGGCGCCCCTGTATTTGGGTGTGCCGCTGTCTTCGAACACTTGTCGTGTTGTGTTACTTCCTGGGGCCCTCCTTTTTGGCCCGTAGATGGACCTAGTTGGGCCGCCCGTTTTCCCAGGATCATAAGGCGGCTAGTGTGCGGTGCCGCTTGTCGCTTTTGGCCTGTCATCTGGTCGTCTATCCGGCCAGGCGGCCTCTTTATTTTTTGACTGTGAGGGCTCTATGGCTTCCTCGTCAAATTCTGGCAGCAGCTTGCGTTTCGGGTAGCTCTTTGTTTGATGGCCATTGCCATATTTGTCTGCGGTCTTGAGTATTTTGCTCCACTTCATTCTGAGTATGTCTTCCGCTGTTTTGAGCTTCCGTTTTTCCTTCTTCAAACTTCTTGCAGTGGTGACGAGTCTTTTGTGAAGGTTCTTATGCTCCGGTGGTGTGTTCGGACTGTTGATTGCTCCGTGAAGGGGTTGATTATCCGGTTCGTCCTGTTCGGATGGTTGCTTGGTTGTATGTTCGTTGTCTGCTGGTTTGCCCTGCTCTATCGCTGGGTCGTTAGGAATGCTGCTTTGATCGAGGCGGGACTTAGGGCGGCGTCTACGTCTCCGTTTTGGTTGTTTATTGGCGGATTGTCCTCTGCCGCGTCCCGTTGTTCCTCGGTATCGCTTCCCTTTGGGGTGTCCACCATATGTATGTCATGTGACGAGGTGGCCTTCCAGTGCCCTGTAGGCGCTGGTTCTTGATCGTCTCCGGCATCGTCGTCCATACCGTTGATGTCTTCAGAGTCGTAGTGTAGCACGTCGGTTAGATCATCGACGGTGGCTACGAAGTGGGTGGTGGGTGGGCTCTGAATTTCTTCATTGTCCGCGTCCCGACCATCCTGGCCGTAGTTCGGCCAGGGCTCTCCGGATAGTGAGAGATGCTTCAGCGAATTTAAGATATCCCCGAAGGGTGAGTGCTGAAAGGTGTCCGCAGCGGTGAATTCCATGATCGGCGCCCAATCGGATTTGACTGGCAGGGGCGCAGGAGGTTCGGAGTCCGGCAGAGAGTCCGGCACCTCGGAGTCATGAGCTTTATGCGGGACAAGGTAAGTGTTCGGCTCCATCGCCGTAGAAGTTGCAGCTCCCGAGGCGGTGTCCAGCCATCCGTCCTCGATCTGAGCAATCGGCTCCGGACTATGGGTCAGAGCGAATTCGTGTGCGGCCTCCAAGGTGCTGTCCGGCGGCAGAGTTAGGTCGTGCCCATTGTGACAGCGCGGCACGCTCGGCTGTGGCTCAGATCCATCAAAGATCAAGTCCCCGCGGATATCGGCCGTGAAGTTTAGGCTTCCAAACCTGACCTGACAGCCAGGGGCGTAGCTTTCGATCTGCTCCAGATGGCCAATTGAGTTGGCCCGCAGTGCGAAGCCGCCGAATACAAAGATCTGTCCGGGGAGAAAAGTCTCCCCCAGGACTGCGTCGTTGTCGATTGAAGAGGCCATCAAGCTTATCGGTGATGACACAGAGGAACTCTCAATGAAAGCACCAATGTCGGTGTCAAAACTGGCGGATCTCGGGTAGGGGGTCCCGAACTGTGCGTCTAGGCGGATGGTAACAGGAGACAAGGGACACAATGTTTTACCCAGGTTCGGGCCCTCTTGATGGAGGTAAAACCCTACGTCCTGCTTGATTGATATTGATATTGTGGATGTTTACAAGAGTGGATCTACCACGAGATCAAGGAGGCTAAACCCTAGAAGCTATCCTATGGTATGATTGTAATGGTTGTTGTTGTGTCCTACGGACTAGAGCCATCCGGTTTATATAGACAGCGGAGAGGGCTAGGGTTACATAGAGTCGGTTACAATGGTAGGAGATCTACGTATCCGTATCGCCAAGCTTGCCTTCCACGCCAAGGAAAGTCCCATCCGGACACGGGACGAAGTCTTCAATCTTGTATCTTCATAGTCTTGGAGTCCGGTCGATGATGATAGTCCGGCCGATGATAGTTCGGCTGATGATGGTAGTCCGGCTATCCAGACACCCCCTAATCCAGGACTCCCTCACCCACGAAACCACTTTTTGGATTTATTAAGAATTTGTGAGCGAAGGAAATAGGCCAGGGGGCCCACACCCTATCCAAGAGACAGGGGGGCGCGCCCCCCCCCCTATAGGGCGCGCCCCTATCTCCTGGGCCCCCTGGTGGGCTTCTGGCGACCATCTTCTGCTATATGAAGGGTTTTGTCCTGGAAAATTTCGTGGGCAAGCTTACGGGTCAAAACTCCGCCGCCATGAGGCGGAACCTTGGCGGAATCAATCTAGGGCTCTAGCGGAGCTGTTCTGCTGGGGACACTTCCCTCCGGGAGGGGGAAATCATCACCAACGTCATCACCAACGATCCTCTCATTGGGAGGGGGTCAATCTCCATCAACATCTTCACCAGCACCATCTCCTCTCAAACCCTAGTTCATCTCTTATATCCAATCTTGTATCCAAAACCACAAATTGGGACCTGTGGGTTGCTAGTAGTGTTGATTATTCCTTGTAGTTGATACTTATTTGTTTACTTGGTGGAAGACCATATATTCAGATCCTTAATGCATATTATTACACCGATGATTATGAACATGATTATGCTTTGTGAGTAGTTACTTTAGTTCCTGAGGACATGGGTGAAGTCTTGCTATTAGTAGTCATGTGAATTTGGTATTCGTTCGATATTTTGATGAGATGTATGTTGTCTCTCCTCTAGTGGTGTTATGTGAACGTCGACTACATGACACTTCACCATTATTTCGGCCTAGAGGAAGGCATAGGGAAGTAATAAGTAGATGATGGGTTGCTAGAGTGACAGAAGCTTAAACCCTAGTTTATGAGTTGCTTCATTAGGTGTTGATATGGACCCATATGTTTAATGTTGTGCTTAGGTTTACCTTAATACTCCTTTTTGTAGTTGCGGATGCTTGCAATATGGGTTAATCATAAGTGGGATGCTTGTCCAAGTTAGGGCAGTACCCAAGTGCCGGTCCACCCACATATCAAATTATCAAGGTACTGAACGAGAATCTTAGGAACATGATGAAACTAGCTTGACGATAATTCCCAATGTGTCCTCGGGAGCTTCTTCATTATTATTAGAATTTGTCCAGGCTTATCCTTTGCTACATAAAGGATTGGGCCACCTTGCTGCACCTTATTTACTTTTGCTCGTTACTGTTTATCTTATAACAAAACTAGCTATCACCTACTATTTCAGTGCTTGCGGAGAAAACCTTACTGAAAACCGCTTATAATTTCCTTCTGCTCCTCCTTGGGTTCGACACTCTTACTTATCAAAAGGACTAGATAGATCCCCTAAACTTGTGGGTCATCAATGAACAGTGAGCGGTGGCGTTGCCTCTGGATGAACAGGACCCCGTGGTGTGGAGGGCTGGATGAATAGTAGACAGTAGAGGGGTGGTTGAACAGGAGCCCGTGGTGTGGAGGGCTGGATGAACAAGACCCTGTAGTGTGGAGGGCCGGATGAACAGTAGACGGTGGAGGGGTGGCCGTGGAGGGGTGGTTGAACAGGACCCCGTGGTGTGGAGGGATGGATAAACAGTAGACGGTGGGGGGGGTGCCCGTGGAGGGGTGGTTGAATAGTAGCCGGTGGAGTAGCGTGCGGTGGAGGCTGGATAAACAGGAGCCTATGGAGGCTGGAGGAGGTCGACGGTGGCCCGTGTAGGCTGGAGGAGGTCAACGCTGGAGATGAACAGTATCCCATGGAGTCCCGTTTTGCGGTACGCCACACCCCTCCCGATGAACAGGACCCCCGTTTCGACCGTAGGAGGTCCTTTTCTTCCGTTTTGCAGTACGCCACACCTCTCTCGATCAACAGGACCCCGTTCCGAAAGTAGAAGGTCCGTTTCCTCCGTTGTGCGGTACGCCAGGCCTCATTTCCATCGCCTGTTCCGTCCAAGCCCTCCCGATGAACACGACCACGCATTCCGTTCCGACCCAGCCGGTTGGCTCCCACGCGTTCCGTTGCCTCCCGATGAACATGACGCATTCCGTTGCCTTCCTATGAGCGCGACGCATTCCGTTGTCTCCCCATGAGCACGACGACGACGCTTTTTCTCCGTTCCGAGCCAGCCATGTACACGAGCCCTGGCTATACGTATGCACGAGTAGGCGTTCTAGAGCCCGCCCATATGTATGTACGTGGCCGTATTTTCTTTCTTGCACCCCAGCTGCTATACGTACGTGTACATGCTACGTGCGCGCCTCTACTACGACACGTACGCCCCTCTACTACGACATGTACGCGCCTCTACATCGACCGGTATATATGTACGTACACATTCGCGACCAGAATGACAACGCACCACACGCTTCGACCAGGTGGGTCCCGACTGTTAGGCACTTCCTTGCCTATGAAGATGTTGCTGGTGGGTCCCAGCAGTCAGGGGGGCGAATCGTTTTGGTTTTTTTTGCCCGAACACACTTCCTTGCGTGCGAAGATGTAGCTAGTGGGTCCCAGGAGTCAGGAGGGAAACATTTTTTTTGCGAAATAATGGTGGCCCGTCCGGTGGGTCCCTACTATCAGGTGGAGGAATAATTATTTTGCGCGTAATAAGGAGGCACTTCCTTGCGGCCGCCGTGGACCGAGCTGTCAGCCTCTCCACGCACAGTACTCTTCCGATGGAGGTCGGTCGTTGACCACATTGACCACGCTGCACCGAGAGCACCACGGCGGTGGACGATAGCGAGGCCTAGGAAGGGGACGACGTGGAGCCGTGGAAGACGTAGCAGTGGATGCCCACACGAAGAGGAGTACGAGGGTGAGGCTGCCGTCGCCGCAGAATAACAGGGGGTGTGGGTGAGTAAAGGTATGGCCTGGCCAGCGGTGGGAGTATTAGGAGCGGTGAGGCCTCCGCGGCATCACAGTCGGCCACGGGAGGCAGGAGCACGCGGCACGACCGGCAGTGCTTTGGGTGGCTGGAGCACGAAGACCAGAGGTTGAAGAAGCACTACGGCCGTTGGATGGACATCATACGGTCACTGGAGCTAGAGTCATTCATATTGACTAAGTTGACAAAGCCCTCCGTCCCTGTAAACTTAGTAGGCCCACAAGTCAGCCTCCCACCAAGGTGAGTCCCACCTAGCAGGGGGAGTATTCATTTTTTCGTGCATAATAAGGAGGCATTTCCGGTGGGTCCGAGATGGCAGCGGTGGGAATGTTTTTTCACGAAATACAGAGACCCTTCCGGTGGGTCCCAGCTATCAGGTGGAGGAATCATTATTTTTCCTGTAATAAGGAGGCATTTTCCTGTGTGGGCCCCTACTGTCAGCCTCTTCCGATGGCTGTGGAGCACAAACGCGGTGGACGAGGGCGAGGCCTAGGAAGAGAACCACCCGGAGCCGGCGAAGCCACCGCAATGGATGCCCACGCTGAGGGGAGAACGAGCGCTGACTGGTCGGCTGCGGGGTGAGGCTGACGTCGCCGGAAAATAACAAGATGTGTGGGTGGTTAGAGGGATGGCCTGGCGGCAGCACAGCCAGCCACGGGAGGAGGGAGCAGGATGTCCCGCTGGTGCTTGTTTGGGCGGCTGGAGCAGGAAGATCAGAGATTGAAGAAGCACGGCGGCCGTTGGATGGACATCCAACAATCACTGTTGTGTGTTGACTAAGTTGACAAAGCCTTTCGTATGCATCAAAAGAAAATTTAGGACAGCGTCATCGTCAACCTAGTAGGCCCAGAAGTCAGCATCCAATTCTATGGAAAACATCATACAACCCATTAGCCATTATTTTCAATAATTTACAGCCCATTTGCAAATTCTTAAGGATTTTTTAAGCCCATATTCTTTTTATTAGCATTATAGACCATATATTCTGGGCACTGCTAAAAAATTCAACGAAACTTTGCATATTTCGGTGGGGTCCGAACTCTTTTAATCACGAAATTTCGAGTCACGCTAAAAGTAGTTTTCAGAAAATTATATCAAAATAAAATTCAAAAAACAATTCTCCGCAAAAAAAAGAATGAAATTTAGATTCTTAACTAGCAAGATGCCCGTTCGTTGCACGGAACATGAAGATGCATTTGTATGAGTAGTTTATCTTGTGGGAGAAAAGTTTATATTTTAATGTAATTTCTAGTTGGCTTTGGTTTTTATAAGAGTAGAGAGTGGAGAAATCCTGAAAAAATGATATTTTAATGTAATTGCCGTTTGGCTTTGGTTTAAAAGTTTACAGCCCATTTCTTACAACTTATAGCCCGTTTTTTGGGGAAGCCCATTTCTTATCCCTCCTCGTCTTGAAAGATTTGCAGCCCAGCAGGGCTGAGAAAAGCAAGTAGGCCTCGGTTTGGTATTCTCCAAAAAGAAGAACTGGGCTAGCCAATTTCAGAAAGAAAAAATAGATCAACTGGGCTCGTCATGTGCTTAATAAAAGCGTAAGCGTGCGCTAGACGGGCCACAGCCCCCGCACAGCGCGCATTTGAGCTCCGTCTCTGAAACTGAAAAACAACTGGGCGTGCGCTAGACGGGCCACAGCCCCCGCACAACGCTAACCAAGGCGGAGAACGATGGCAAGGCCTCAGACGGGAACGAACAACAGCCATGGAAGATGCGGCAGTGTAGTGGCAGGTGGAGGGGAGTACGAGGGCAACAACATGCAAGTCAAGCATACAAATGGTACAAAAAGCCCAAGGATTAATTGTTCATCAAATTTTTAGACAAAACCCAGATTGAAAATGATAGTAACATCTAACCCAACCAGTCTTTTTTGCAGTCACAAACAAATGGATCGGTCTGATCCATAAAATCAACATCCAGTGCAAAAGACTTTATTTCAGGATGTCTAGAACTTATTGTAAATATAAGCCGAGCACGTTTAGAAGCCCATTTGTCCACCTGAAACTTCTTTTTTTGCTGTTCAACATGTTCGTCCGTGAGAAATCTCTTGCTGTAAAAATTAAGCCTCATGGACAATAGTAACCTCGCGTTCAACAGGAAGAATGTGACAAACCTTCTGTTTTCCTGGTCGGCTGCATATCGTCCCATCGTTATTGCCCTCAAACGAATGTCATGAGAACTAAGAAAATCCTTGTGCTTATTACGCCAATGATTGGTTATATGTTTTTCTCCATGTGGTTCTCCCTAAGTAGACATGAAGATTGAAAACAGTTAAGGTCTGAAAACAGAGTATATCGAAATAACGACAGCTGAATAGTTAATTCTAGTACAATATATACATGCTTTCAATGTGCATGAAATCATCACCTCTATGTATAAAGTCTCCAGAGATCGAAAGCATCGTAGCAAGCCAATAATTATGTCTAGATCAAAACTATACATTCTGATATATATATATATATATATATATATACATATATATGATCTTGATAGAATCCAGCAGCATTGATAGGCTATCAATGGACAAACTCTTCATTGAGAATATAACATAATATTAGTACCCAAAGTGTACTCCGAGATGATATAAAACTTATGCGCACAAATGAAAAATGCAGCATATGATTACAAATGTGTAGATGATAATATACGGTACCTGAAAAAGTGAGGAGCCAAACACCAACTCCTTGTGATTATTAAATGGGTCACGAATTACACCCAAGGTCTCCAGTTTGGGCGCAGAGACAACAATTATTTCTGAAGGTGTGTAACAATTATGAAGGAGCAACCTTTCAAGTGAAGGGGCATCTTCGATGATGAGCTGATGTCCTTTAAAACAAATTCCAATGCTTTTAAGGTGAGGCGACTTTATTTGGATACAACTGATATCGATTTCTATTCCCAAAACAATGAGCAAGCACTCCAGGGCAGGGCAACTGGAGTGGATGATGCTGTGCAGTGAGGCCTCCGATAGATAAACCACCACAAGTAAAAGTTTTTTTAGCAGTGGGAGTCGAAGCATTTGTACCAGATCGTCTAGTAGATGGCACCGGGCGAAGGTGGCAGTGTGGAGAGAGGAGGAAAACCGTGAGATGGACAACAGTGGTGTGGGAACGAATTCTTGGTATGTTCGTGGTATGAAACTTTCGTGGTAATGGTAGAACTCAAACTGCTGGAGTTTTCCGAATTCAGGGGATGTCAGCCAAGCGTCCACCTTGCCGGGTATGGATAGCAGGTAGCTTGTCGGGATGCAGAGGCATTGAACGGGGCCCTGCTGGTTAGAACAGACGATGGCTCTGATGAGATCAAATTCAGGAAGGACCGATATCTGACGACATTCGAGATTGAGGGGCGCGGTGTGCCATAGAGGGCGCCACCGAGTTGAGAGGACTTGTGTGCAGCAGCAATCTTTGGTGGGGAGAAGCGAGATGATCTCCTCAAGGAGGACACCCGGGAGATCGCTGATGCGGTCCACCGGAGATTCTACCGGTTCCTCAGATCTGGTTGGGCGGGGGGCTCGCCGCTTCTCCCCACGCTACCGGGTGCGGGATCTACAACCAGCATCGCCACTGGCGGGAGCCTCATCTTCTTGGCGCTGGGGCTAGCCGACTCCATTTTCCTTGTGGGCGTCACGCCGAGCTCACGGGTTTGAGCAGAGTATCTAGAGACGAGCCTAGTGGCAGTGCGAGTGGGGAAGAAGGAGGGCTGGGGATTTCTGTAGGATTGGGGAAGAAGGAGGGCAGGCATTTTCTGTACGAGTGAGGAAGAAGGTGAGCAGGGTTTTCTGGACGAGTGAGGAAGATTGGGGAGCGGGGGGAATTGGTTGGGGAGACGGAAGTGGGAGAGCGAGTTGTTCGTGTTTATAAGGCCCGTTGCACTAACTACTCGCTTTTTCCCAAGAACCACTCTCTTCTTTTGCGTTGCTGCATTGGAGCTGGCGCATGGGCTTGGCTGACTAGCCATGCATGCAGGATGCATGTGCCCAACGGCCACTGCATGCGCCTGGTTTGTTACTAGGCCTATTTAATAGGGTGGTTATGGAGTAAATTAAGGAGATTTATTTTCTCTGTGTGCATCCACCAAATTAGAGGATGTGGTACTGGATGTAGACACTCACATTAAACTAACATTTATAAGAACAAAAGTTCAACATGTCTATGCATCTCAATGATTCACCATACTATAACCAATATACAAAGCTGTGAGAAGGTGTGGAAATAAAGAAAATCGGTCGATACTTCTCTGAGCAAAGGGCCTCCCTACGCATGCATTAATTTCCTGGGCATGCTTGTTTCTTCTCAATGTTGCGAGCACTTTGAGCATGTTGGCAACGCCACAGCTAGCTAGCTGCCTCATCTTGCAATTGATGCTGACACATTTGCAGCAAACACATGAGGCAATAGAGATGACTCAACATGGGTCCATATTGTGCAGTTCCCCTGATATCATATTCATTGTCCTGAATCTGAAAAGATAGGAAAACAGTAGCTATACTTAAATGGTGTTGCAAAACAGTAGCACATATCAATAGCTCGGCATGACAAAACACGATCATCTGGACGAAGGGGATACTGACCTGCCTGAGGAAGATTACATATAATTTCATAAGTCCTTGGTTGATTTCCACCTTCGGCTGCACTGCTTGTTTGCTCCTCCACACATGACAGGATCGTTCCGCATTGCATTCAGCAAGTCAACGTACGAATAAGCTAATTTCATCTTGCGGTGGTCATTGTACCTAGTTACGAATGTAGGAATAGCTGGAGCACCATGAGGTTAGCTGATAGTAGGTAGATGCAGCCATATAAATTTTGTGCGGTGCTACCAAAATTGAGGTTTGTATCCCTTCCCGTTATGAGAATTCTTCTTGAAGTTAGTAGAATGTGACGGCTTGTTGTTTGCATCAAACTTGCCTTTCCCCTGAGATTTGTTCTTGTTGTTTTGGGGCTGGTTGGGCTGGAAGTTCTTCTCATGTACCATGTGGGCACTAGAAGCTCCCTCGGCGACCCGAGCACGTGTGTCTTTTGCTCTCGCCTTCTCCTCAAAATCAAGAATGCTAATGAGATCCAAAATAGAAAACTCATGTCTCTTGTTTTTTAGAGAAGTAGCAAAATCGTTCCACGAAAGTGGAAGCTTGGCAATGATGGTCTTAGCAACAAATTTGTCTGGTAACACACACTTAAAGTACTCAGGCTCCTTAGAGAGTGACTGTATCTCATGAGTCTGCTGAACAACAGAGCGCTCATCAGTCATCTTGTAGTCACAGAATTGCTCCATGACGTACAACTCGTTGCCAGCCCCCGAGGGCCCAAACGTGGCCTCGAGAGTAGCCCACATGTCTTTGCCGCTGTCAAACGACATATATGAATCCACAATGGAATCGTCAAGAACACTCAGCAGGGCGGCTTTGAATAGGGTATCTATGTTCTGAAAAGCTTCCTGTTGTGTAGGATTAAAATCGCCCTCAGGCTTACCCTTAGTGGTAATGGCAGTACAAGATCTGAAACCAATATATTGCTCTTGTGCGCCATCTTTTATATTGCACCCCCTTAAAAGTAGGTGGCTTCAAAAGTGCAGCAAAACCACTCGGAGTAAATTGCATATGATCAGGTTTCTGGATTGGATTGTTGAATATATTTGCAATTTAGTATGAGATTTAATCCGAATCAGCAGTAAGTAGATCATGACGACAATTGCAAACATCAAAGTAATGATGCAGACTAAACCAGGAGGACAAAATCACATACTGTACAGCGGGAGCAGAACCGATGTGGTTGATGCTGTCACTCATGTAGTTGATGAAGAGGTTACCGAGGTCGGGGAAGAAGGTTGTCGTTGAGGAAGTCGTCGCTGGCAGCAGTCACAAGAGTGTGCTCCCCAAAAACCTGATCGCCCCTCTCCCTTATAGGATCACGAAAGGCGAGGTTCGGAGGACTGCTGTCCCTTCTCGCGGTGCATGCCGGAAGGAGGGCTGGAGAAGAATTGCGTGGCAGCACTAAGATCTGGAACGATGCGAAACCATATGATACAGGAGCGGCTAGGGTAGAGCATGTCAGGTCGGTCGTGCGAGTATAATAGTAGGCCTTTGGCCCCCAAACCCCACGTCCAAGTCAATAATAGCTCAAAAAAAGTCCATAATAGCCCCACCAAGGTTTGTCTCAAAAAAATGGAGTAATTAAGGCGTCCGTTAGTCCCTTTAGTATAAATACAATATCATTAATCATGGCCCCACCTTTTGTCTCACAAAGTATGTTGGAGTACAACCGGCTACATGTTTACAATCCGCTTATCTTCTCTCTCCTCTCCTCTCTCCTTCAACTAAGCACAAATACTATATTTAAATCCTTATAGCCTGCTTATGTCATCTAATTGTAGTACTTGCTCTAAAAGTTACTATCCAATGTGTAGTCTGAAATGCCGGGCGTGCAGCGGGTGGTGCCCTCGGTTGGCGTACCGCTTCAATGGTGGAAGCAGTGAGAGGTCGCGTCGCCCTGACTTGCCATCAATGTGGAGCGGCGGGCTCAGCTGGAGCCGAGCGGGAAGCGCGCGTGGGAGGGGGGAGGGGTTTTTGTTGGGCCAAGAAGGTGAGAAGCCAACTTGGGATCGGTCCGGACGGGGAAATATCATGTGCTCCCATACTCTGCATATCACACTAGTCTATGTTACTACTCCGTCCTTTCCGGTTTATAGAGATGTTTAGAGTAACATAGTAATATATTACAAAGTTACTCCCCACTATGACCAGCCTTGGCCTCTCCCAGTGCTCCACCATGTATAGCTGCTAAGCCTGCCATGTAGGCATAAAATATGATGTGGCACCAATAAAATAAGCACCTATGCATTGAAGACTTGAGTTACTAAGCCATTTAATGCACTTAGCACCTCATCTAAAGAGCATTAATAGTATAGCCAGCTGCTGGCTATAAGCCAGTGCCATGTCATCTACAACCCATCTTATAGTCAACATGTACAATAGTAGATCAAAAGAGTGTACTACTACTTTTTTGTTCTGTGGCCCACCTTTCATTCTCACAAAGTGCCTAGGAGCACGTGCTAGAGCTGGATCTTCACGAAGAGCCCGCTTACCTTCTCTCTCCTCTTCTCTTTCCTCCAACTAAGCAGAAATATACTATAGTTTATTCCTTATAGCCCGCTGACTCAACTCTATTGTAGTAGTTGCTCTAAGCACATCTAAGCACTTACTAGCACCCCCTTGACCGTGGACCTTGACGGTGTACGTCACCTTGTGTCTCATAATTTTCCTCGTCATCATCTAAGTCCTAGAAGATCTCACCCACATCATCATTAGCATGCAACCGCCTTGATAGAAAACATGCAGAAGGAGTAGAGGCGACTGGGGACGCACCACCACCATGTCGTGGGCACTCCGTATGTGCTCGTGTGCGTGTAGCATGCGTGTTTTTCCATCAGTGCTAGCTCTAAGGCCGAGGCTGCGGTCGTCTTCATCTCCGACTAGTGGTTGAGCAACGACGGCAAAGAGGTGCTGCAAGAGATGCATATGCGCCGTTGCGTGCGAGCTTCACCGTAGCACGATGAACCGGACGTCACCGCGGATGGCGCACGCCTCCATGCAGCCGAGTGTGTGAGCATGCATGTGTTATTCACGTGCATTTTGCAGCCGAGCGTGTGTACATGCACGTCTAGTGTACATGTGTTGTGTGCTCCATGCTGTGCGCGTATGTGCATGAGTTGGATCGGATGGAGTTAGTGCGTTGGCCTGTGTACATGTGTGGCTGCATGCGTCCTGTACATGCGTGGCTTATTGCATGGTGATCAATAATTCAATATAAACTACTCCCTCCGTTCCTAAATATAAGTCTTTCTAGCCATTTCAAATAGACTACAACATACGGATGTATGCAGACATATTTTAGAGTGTAGATTTACTCATTTTGTTTCGTATGTAGTCCCTTATTGAAATATCTAAAAATACTTATATTTGGGAACGGAGGGACTATAAAACATCTTCAACTTAGCATCCTGATGTACCGTTTCTAGTGGTTAGCGAAAAATTCATGTTCTTTTAGTTGTTTGTAGGTGGGCAGGAGGCAAAAAATAGGGGAAAACGCGCAAGGTTCCTTGCAGACGCTCCACCGCGAGGTTCCTTGCTCCTCCTCGGTCGTTAGGAATCTATGCTCTTCAATTCTTTTCTTTTACGTGAGCTTTGTTCATCCTTTTCCCAACACACGAGACATCTAGCATCAAGGTCCACGTGTCATGCAAGAAAATGGAGATAATCAGATAATCAGTGCGTAAGCGAGTCATGCGGGGGGGGGGAGCGGGGGGAAACTCTTTTTCGTAAGTGAGTCGTGCACTTCGATGGAACCTACGCAATATTTTTTCTCCTCGATGGCACATGAATAGTGCACATACTCAACGACGGAGCACGGGATGGTAGCAATGACATGGTCAGCCCTTTTTTGGAGAGAGTATGTACTACTAGTAAATAACTTTGATGTGTCCCGTCAACTTGCAGAACGACGAGAAGCTTGATTATGCCTTCTCCCTCGCCAACAAGTGCGCGGTGGCTCGTAGCATGAGGAGAAACTTTTGCTTACAAGCGGTGGACGTGCAGCAGTTCATTTCGTGTGAGATTGCCAGAAGCGCTACTATAGAACCATCGACTTCCGGAAGAGGCGAAGAGCCAAGCGCAAGGTCACCTACTAACCTTAGGCTAGGCGTAGTGGGAGTAACATAAGTAGGGGTACCTCCTTTTTTATTCTAGAAACAACCACACGCGAATATCAAGGTGCTGGTTACGTAGAACAAATTTCCTGCAATCCGTGCTCAGCCCTCCTCTATCTCTCTTCTCAGCCAGCCAGCGGACGCGCGGAGCCCATCATCTGTTTGCTCACATGCGGCCCCACATGTCAGTGAAAACGGAAGAGGACCCACTGAACCTGCACATCTTTCACCTTGACATGCTGGTGATGAAAACCAAATCCAATAAATATCTCAAGAGTAGTAAGATTCTATTTACAGTTTAACCCAAGATGCACATTTCATGGCTTCACCTACCACTCTATTTTCTTTCATGACATGACCTGGATGCTGGATGTCTCACGTGTCGGCAAAAGGAGGAAGAACCTGACCAAATCTTTGGTTGTGCTCTCAGATTAGACTAGTTGTGCTAACTTAAAAAATTTATTGTGTACTCCCTCCGTTCCAAAATACTTGACTTCCATTTGTCCAAAAATGGATGTACATATATACTAAAACATGTCTAGATACATATATATTGACAAATAGAAGGCATGTATTGTGCAACGGAGGGAGTAGAATGGATGCATGTTTTTGTATTGGGAAGAAGAGTACATCCATATATTGATAGAGCGTTGGAGTTGGCCTTACAAGTGGGACCACAGTTGAGGAAACCGACTATCGGCAAACCCCCACCTCGCCCGCCGCGTGATGGCTAAGTTAGAGAAATGATGAGGTTGAAGAGATTGCTCTAGCACGGAATCCAAGAAATATGGTGTCAGATGGAAGTCGTGTTGGTGGCGTGTGCCGTACTCCTGGACATGAATGCTTGTGCTGGCCCATGCCACCCTACTACTCCTACTACTTACTACATAGTACTGGTATCGAGGATAAGAGGTGCTGGTTACGTACAATATGGCTACGGTAAAAACACCCGCACGACGCGCGAAGCATGTGAAGCTAGTACAAATAGTGTACTACTATTGTTGATTGGCCTCATCAGATAACCTGTTGCAATGCACGTACAATTATGTATTCAGAAAATATTTTTTTGCCTCGTCGCACCACTCACTCACAGAAGCAACTCGAAAGCCATTCATAAATTTAGTAAGTTTATCACATGCATATCATTTTATTATATACAACAGGTCATCAACCCACATCGACAATGAGGATACCTTATAAATACTAATATTTTCACCACACAACAAATAACAAGCAATGAAATGAACTTCAACTCAACCATTCCTCAGCATTGGAAACGCTTGCTTTGAACCACAAGTGATTCTCTAGGACGGGCTATCTATTGTCGATTTCGAGACCAATGCAAGACTGATCATACAGGCTGAAGCGGCCTACTATATCAGTACCAAGGTAGGGAACCATGCTAATGTCCGGGGTATAGACACGGTTGCTTCTCATAAATGGTGCTAGTAATGTTGTGTCAACAACAGTTGGATCGCCTTTCACCATCATCGGATAGTTTTGTCCAAGGAAGAGCAAGTTTTCTCCAAGATTATCAATTCTGTACCAGGGAGAAGGTGTTGGCGCTAGCACACTAGTATCCATCCCGAATACCATGCAACGGGTGTTCGAATAGGTCCGGAGAGTGCGACCATGGGAGACTACACCAAATTCCTTAGCAGTAACATCATCAGTGGGCTGTATACACACGAGAAGAGGTGATCCATCGGAATTAGTTGCCAGGTGCCAAAGAGTATATGGGCGCTGCTCGTCCTCATGCTCGTGATCATTACCATCATTATCTCCCCCTTGGTTATAAAAGTTTTCAAGTATAGGTGGTGGAATGTTCACAGGACCTTGGAAACACAAGAAGAAGGTTAATTAGTAAAGGGAAACTTACTAACCCGCATGCATGTGGATGAAACAATTATAATTACGGTGGAAGACAAACATACCGAAATCATAACGATTCCATGCAAAAACAGTGCCACGAGTGGTGGCAACAAACACAAGGCCCTTGTATTGAATTGCATCCCAGTACTCATGCGTGTACAGAAACTGATTTTTGAGCAATATCCATTGAGTGAAACCACCAAGGACGGCAACAAGCTTGTCGAAGATAGCAACAACTTCATTGATGTTGTAATTCCAAGAGCGGTTGGGAACTCGACAAATTGCTATCTTCCATAGAAGACAGTCACCATGATTGTATTTGAATGTGCATATAATACCGGTGTGCTCAACCTCTGGGCAGTCTGCTGAGATTTTTGGAAGTGGAACCCGGTCATGAGTGTACACATTCACAAGTTCCCACTCGTAGTTGGACCCAATATAAACAACCCAATCTCCATTTGTGCCTGCCCAAGCCTTGCCCTCAAGCGATGGCATGTTAACATCATATGTATCATTATCAAGCGGCATCAACTTGCACAGGGAGAGGCCTCCGTCGTGATGGCGCCAGTCATCAGGGTCACGTCAAAGAAGATAGGGGAGATCAAACCGCTCCTTGACTCTTGGGGTTCCTTGTAAAGATGTTATTAGTTGAGTCGAGAATGGGCTTGAACGAACCTGCCATGCTAGCCAAGGTGATGATGTTGCACCGATCAATGATTTCCTCCACCATGTCATCTTTCAGGTCGGGGCAAGAATAACGCGGTCGTTTCCGTCCTGTTCCCTCCATGGAGAAGACGATCGAACAATGGCAGAAGAAATGGTGAAGGGCTAAAGGAAAATGGAGGAGGGAGAGGAAGAGTGTGCGACAGCAGTTCCAAATCAAGAGGGAAAGGCGAAGAGTCGATGGACGGTTGCCAGTTTGCCACGATTCACGAAGGGGCACACCGGCCTACACGCCGGTTCAGAAATACTCCTACTACTCACTGTCGTCTCACTGATATGTTGGAACGGGACCACATGTCAACGAAACATGATGTGTAATTTCTCGTGCAAAATGGGATCTGGCCGCGTTGGCCCGAGGTGCCGCATTAGTTTTTTTGAAAGTTTGCCGCATTAGTTATCGACCTTTATTTTTTCTAACATGCAATCTGAATGGATAGCTCCTGTGGTCATCACACATGAGTGGATATAGTGATGGTTGATTTTCCTGAGCAACTTATTACTGTGGGAATATGGGAGTACCAGCGGATTCAAGGAACAGAGAAATGATGGTTGCTTCATCCGAGCAACTTACTGTGGCGACGGTGGGGCTCTGTGATTTGACTGCTCACTAGTCATTACTTTTGCGGTGCAACGACCGGGGTGAATCTTTCTCTGAAGTTGTGTTGTGCACTCAATATTGCTGCATGGCAGGTGGAGCCGGATGAAGGATGTCCAACATGTCGGTGAAACGAAGTTGAATTGTTTCTGGCATTGCTATCAATCCTTCAGGATTTGTTTATATGTACGCATAATTTTTATGAAATTGTACTTTGATGCTATGAAGGTTTCAACTTTGGTTCCCGCAGGAAAAAAAGGTTTCAACTTAGGATTCATGTGTCTTGCCTCGAGATTATCACATTACAACATTCCATCAAATACAAATGAAACTACCATGGCTAACGCATCTCAATGGTTCGCAGATCAGCGCCAATATTCACATCACAACTGAAGACAAAGTTGTGAGAAGGTGTACAAATAAATAAATAAAATATAATTGATCGATGTTGTTCGTAGGCATGGCTCCATTTCCTTGGCACATTGTTCATTGCTTGGCAGCTAGTTTCACCCAGCTCTGTAGCCAAAAAAGAGGTGTATGAAGGACACCACAACCCGATCATTTTGTGCAGCTCCACTAAAATCGGGCGGACCATCCCTGTTTGCAAAGATATCCAGTCGGTGTGATTACAATAATAGTGGAACTATATGATGAAACATAACACACATAAATAGAAGCTGATCACCTCTACGATCTCTCTTTAGAACTAACTTCTTGTTGGAGAAGATTAGGCACGGACTTGGATGAGGAGGATTGCAAAACCAATCTCCCTTTCCGCTGTCCCATAGAAATGTAAAAAACGTTGCCTGTGTGACATTTTGGTGGAACTGCACAAAACTCCCTTCAGAAAAGTGATTTGTGCAGTTCACCAAAAGGTCGCAATAGCAACGAGGTGAAAATGGATAGCCCTATTTGCAAAAGGAGGTCGAAAGGAAACAATTACTGCCCAATAACACGAGTTGAAGACACATACACTGACAAAAAAGAAGCACGTTCCATGTAAAAAGGGAAAGATAGCACATGGTGGTTTATCAAAAATGGTTTGAGGACGAGATTGCAAGATGGAAAGTACGCCGGCCGAGATACGATTTAAGCAAACAACTAAAGAAGATCCACATGCAGCAACGTGGGAAGATGGGCAGTGGAGCAAGGCCGGAGGAAGCTGTACCTGAGGGTCGTCGGGATGTTACCAGGAGGGCGCCGGCGGCCGGGATCTGCCCATACTGCGGCAGCGAGCAAGTGGCGAAGGCCCTACCACACCGAAGGTTGGTTAGAGAGAACAGCGGGTACCACAGATCGGGACGAGCTGCCTCAATGCCGTCGAATGGAGAGACGATGCACATCCTCCCTTTCCGCCAGCGGATGGGATGCGGCCGGATCACTGACCAATGCTGAGAGAGAGAGGCCACGATGGCCTTGTGTGAGATGGTGTGACGAGAGACAAACCCATTTTTCCATTTTCCCCACGGCAATCGTTTTATATTCTAGGCATGGTACCCAACCCTCCTTCGAGTAAACAACCACTACACGCCTCAAATTATCACGTGGGCTGCCTCTTCGTACAGAAACAAACTCCACCGTGTACCCTCATGGGTGTGGCCGGGAATGAGACGTGAGTACATGCGTCCTGCGTGCAATTCTTCTTTAGGTGCATGTACGTACGTGGGTGGGTGTGAGAGAGATGGTTTGTGCGAAACAGAGGCAATGTGTTGATGATATCTCAATCAAAAAACGTAACATATGCAATGTGTGTGAAACGGAGTCATGGACGTGAGATATCGATAGAATTGAAAACAGGGATGAAGTGTGTGGCTGTGCGACCGATAAAGAGTGCCATTGAATTTTTGTTTGCCCACGTCAAAGATACAGGGCGGTTGGCCTACTGGAATTTGAGAGGGCAGAGGTGCAGTTCTTCTCCGTGGCATGGATACCTACCTACAACATTCGACTGTCGGTGTCTGTGTGTGTGTGTGGGGGGGGAGGGGTATAGATTGGTCGACTAGTATATGTGTGGGGAAGGAGTGAGACCTAACTATGTATTGAGGGAGATCGATCGATATCCATGGATATGTGTAGCAGAGGAATAAGGTTGGGAAAAAGACAAAGGTAGAGCGTCGGAGGGTTGGTGGTGGAGTGGCGTCTCACAAATGGTGGGAGAGGCCTGCTAGACAAATAGAGGGTATGAGTGCAATATCAATAAGAGAGGGAGGGGGATGTCTATTTGTCCATGCATGTGCGTGTGAGAGACGGGTCGGGAGGTATTCAAGGATGATGAGGGGAGAAGATATGGTTGTGGTAAGCATGCGTAACTACATAGGAAGATCAACCATCGTGTGTCCGAGAAAAGGAGAGACATAACTAGCGAGGTAAGTGTATCGGTGCTTGGTGAAAACAAATTATAGTTGACCTGGCTATATGTAGGGAGATCACTTCATATACACGCCTGCATGTGTTAGAAGCAAATAAGGTCCGGAGAGGCAGAAAGGGGGAGAGGGTGTGGCTAGGAGGTGCTGTGAGAGGCCTACCATGTCGAGGGGGGAGGAGTGTGCGAGCATGTGATTAATGAAAAGAGGGGCGGGAGTGTGCACCTGCGTGGAATCGTATTGGACATATGGGGGCATGGACGATGAGAAGAGAAGAGGGGAAGTATATATGTGTTTGTTGTAGGCACACTTGGCTAGAGAGGTATATCGACCTGTGTGTGCCAGAAAGAAGGAGCCGGGGGCCTACACACACCGCTGGTGGACGACCTAAAGAGAAATAATGAACGTGCGCGATGGAGGGGACGCTAAGGGTGTGTGAGGGGGGCGGGCGTGTGCATGCACGATAGAAAGTTAGTGCTATCTAGCTACAAATAGAAGAGGATCATGAATGTGTAAAAGACGAACAAAGATCATAATTCATAATAAAAAAGTGGATACGGTTACTTGAAGAAGATATCATAATCTAGAACATTGATTATAATTTGGGCTAATGTGTGGCTTTTGCAACTCAGGTCTAAATACTTGTCATAATGTAGGGGGCGGGGCACTATACTTTGTGTGATAATCACGGTGTACGTATGGAACATGGTTTAGATTATGAATATATAGTTAGTACATCAAATGTACTATTAGTTGGAATCAACATCAAGTGTATTCAAAAAATAGAATTCGAGTTCATGTAGTACACATAGTTCTTATCTATCTCTATACTAATCATGTGGTGTGTTATTAAGGTAAGACACGAATGATGGTTGAAGTTGGCAACAATCATGATTGTAGATTCTTATTGAAATAGAGAAATGAATTTAAATTTAGTTCGAGTTGCAGCGGTAGTATAGACATTTGGAATGCACTAAAATGTTGGTATGAGTAGGTTACATGCATTATACAGCAAGCAAAAAAATTTAATCGGACATAACATGGATTCATACTCCCTCCTTCCATTTATATAGGGCGTAATGAGATTGTTAAGACCGCCTTTGACTATTGACAAGATTAATAGTACATGACATGCACAATGTGGAAATTATATCATTGAAAGAACCTTTCACAAACGAATTTAACGGTGTGCTTTGTGTAAGTTGCATGTCATATATCATTGCTCTAATATTTGGTCAAAGTTAGCATCGAAATGGAAGGAGGGATTAGCTTTGAATGGCATTTGTATAGTAAAACGGGGCAAGACTCTCTCTTTGTGTGGTGTGAATAGTTTTATTTTTTTCGTTTTCTTTTTGGTTGAGGGAAGTGTGAATTGATTTGGTATGTACAAGTGCAATATTACTACACGTTACGTTAGGCTTGTCCCTAAAATTCAACCCGCATCTTGTTATATCCCGAAAATTCAGATATCGTGCTCTCAAAACTGGGGACTTCACAACCCGCGCCTTGCTATCCCGAAATTACAACACATGCGAAAACTCCATCCAGCTGCCAAATCCCGACACGCGATATCCCCCTTCTAACCCTGAGCCGAAAGGGCCGCTAGTTCAAATCAGTGGGGGGTACTTTTGTAACACACCCTACATTTGGACAAGCGCTTCCCTAAGTCATGCTTGACCCCCTCCCATCTCCCCCTTTTCGCCATTCAAAATCCCAGGCCGCCATAACCTCTCCGCTCTAGCCGCCAAACCCCACCCTACTCCGTCCGCCACGTCACCTCTGCCCGGCCGGAGCCTCTTCCCCGACGACGTCGTCCACCGCAAAAGCTCGATGTCCCTCATCCACCTCCCAGGATGAGGATCCATCGTCCATCTCGCTGTCCCGCTGGTTCAGCCGCCCCGTCCTCCACCTCCAAGGAGCTGCTCCGACGATCGCCTCGTCTATCGTGGCTGCTCCATCCCCATAGTGCCGCCTTAACCTGCTACATCAGAACCGCAGAATCCTCACCGACTCCTCGGACGAAGCCGAGGCCTACTCGGCACCACCAAAGAGGTTGTACACTCATCGCATCGCAGCTTCTCCTTAACTCGACTTCCCAGCGCTGACTGTGCTCCATCCGGCACCCCCATGGACCGGCTACCTTGAAGCCGGCGCCACGGGCGACATCTCCATGGAGGCTCTCCCCCAGTGCGAGGCTCCTTCGGTGGCAGTGTCCATACCAGCCGGATCTGCAGCTGCTGCTCTGGCTCTCGCCCGCTCGCGCTGCTGCTGCTCCTCTGGCTCTCACTCGATCGCTCGCTCGCCCAGCTGCTGCTCCTGCTCTCCCCTCGCTCGTGGTACTGCTCTGCTCCGATGAAGCCACACTTCAGTCGACTGAATCGACTTTTTGGTTACGAT